>NC_079412.1:21089369-21106869 GCF_026213295.1 Gadus chalcogrammus
CAAATGTAGCTAACTATGCTCAAATTGGCAATTGTATTGGTTCCAAAACATCTTCCTGATCCTACAATGGACTCACCATTTAGGTTGAGCCACGCCTGGTCAGTGTGTTTTGCACTAATAATTCAAATATACTTGTCATTAAACATGGGGCACTGTGGCTTAGATGGTTAAAGCGCCTGTCTAGTAAACAGGAGATCCTGGGTTCGAATCCCAGCAGAGCCTTTAGAGGAGATGCAGCACACAGAAAAGGTAAAGGGGTTCACCGTGATCCCTTACTGACGACCATGAAACATCTCACCTTGATTGATCACATTTGCATGTGCGTACAACTTGAAATGAGGGGTGGCCAATTGGTCTTAAGGGTTTGGTTTTCGTTTATGTTTAAGGGTTGGATTTTAGTTTAGGGTTTCCTAATTTCTAAGGTTTTAGGGTTTGGTTTCTGGTTCTTAGGTTTGGTTTTACTGTTAGTTTCCAATTGTATTATGTTTTGGTTTTGGCTTTTGGTAAGGGTGTTGCATTAGGGACAGGGTTTTCTATTTTTGCTTGGTTTTTGGTTCTAGGGTTTGGTTTAGGGTTAGCGTTTCCTATTTTTGATTCGGTTTGAGGGTTTGCTGTTTTTGTTTTAGGATAGTTTTCTCTAAAGGTAAAGCTCTGAAAAGAATGGGAATTTATGCTACGTCACGCTACGTTATCAATACATACAAAAGTGTGATAGCATTATTAGCAAGGCCCTCCAACACTGGAGGCGTTACCTCTGGCAAAGAAAGGTTTATATCATCATGATGATCATCCATCACAAATGGCGGGGTTTTGAAATGGTATCAACATCCCTCCAGGTGGTAACTTGGGGCCCCAGTTAGCCGTTAGCGTTGAGCTAAGATATATTTTCCCCGGCAACAGCAGCAGTGGGGCTAGCACAAATGTAGCTAACTATGCTCAAATTGGCAATTGTATTGGTTCCAAAACATCTTCCTGATCCTACAATGGACTCACCATTTAGGTTGAGCCACGCCTGGTCAGTGTGTTTTGCACTAATAATTCAAATATACTTGTCATAAACATGTGGCACTGTGGCTTAGATGGTTAAAGCGCCTGTCTAGTAAACAGGAGATCCTGGGTTCGAATCCCAGCAGAGCCTTTAGAGGAGATGCAGCACACAGAAAAGGTAAAGGGGTTCACCGTGATCCCTTACTGACGACCATGAAACATCTCACCTTGATTGATCACATTTGCATGTGCGTACAACTTGAAATGAGGGGTGGCCAATTGGTCTTAAGGGTTTGGTTTTCGTTTATGTTTAAGGGTTGGATTTTAGTTTAGGGTTTCCTAATTTCTAAGGTTTTAGGGTTTGGTTTCTGGTTCTTAGGTTTGGTTTTACTGTTAGTTTCCAATTGTATTATGTTTTGGTTTTGGCTTTTGGTAAGGGTGTTGCTTTAGGGACGGGGTTTTCTATTTTTGCTTGGTTTTTGGTTCTAGGGTTTGGTTTTGGGGTTAGCGTTTCCTATTTTGATTCGGTTTGAGGGTTTGCTGTTTTACGTTTTTGGATAGTTTTCCCCAAAGGTAAAGCTCTGAAAAAGAATGGGAATTTATGCTACGTCACGCTACGTTATCAATACATACAAAGTGTGATAGCATTATTAGCAAGGCCCTCCAACACTGGAGGCGTTACCTCTGGCAAAGAAAGGTTTCATCATGATGATCAATCATCCATCACAAATGGCGGGGTTTTGAAATGGTATCAACATCCCTCCAGGTGGTAACTTGGGGCCCCAGTTAGCCGTTATAGTTGAGCTAAGATATATTTTCCCCGGCAACAGCAGCAGTGGGGCTAGCACAAATGTAGCTAACTATGCTCAAATTGGCAATTGTATTGGTTCCAAAACATCTTCCTGATCCTACAATGGACTCACCATTTGGGTTGAGCCACGCCTGGTCAGTGTGTTTTGCACTAATAACTCAAATATACTTGTCATTAAACATGGGGCACTGTGGCTTAGATGGTTAAAGTGCCTGTCTAGTAAACAGGAGATCCTGGGTTCGAATCCCAGCAGCGCCTTTAGAGGAGATGCAGCACACAGAAAAGGTAAAGGGGTTCACCGTGATCCCTTACTGACGACCATGAAACATCGCACCTTGATTGATCACATTTGCATGTGCGTACAACTTGAAATGAGGGGAGGCCAATTGGTCTTAAGGGTTTGGTTTTCGTTTATGTTTAAGGGTTGGATTTTAGTTTAGGGTTTCCTAATTTCTAAGGTTTTAGGGTTTGGTTTCTGGTTCTTAGGTTTGGTTTTACTGTTAGTTGCCAATTGTATTATGTTTTGGTTTTGGCTTTTGGTAAGGGTGTTGCATTAGGGACAGGGTTTTCTATTTTTGGTTGGTTTTTGGTTCTAGGGTTTGGTTTTAGGGTTAGCGTTTCCTATTTTTGATTCGGTTTGAGGGTTTGCTGTTTTTGTTTTAGGATAGTTTTCTCTAAAGGTAAAGCTCTGAAAAGAATGGGAATTTATGCTACGTCACGCTACGTTATCAATACATACAAAAGTGTGATAGCATTATTAGCAAGGCCCTCCAACACTGGAGGCGTTACCTCTGGCAAAGAAAGGTTTCATCATGATGATCAATCATCCATCACAAATGGCGGGGTTTTGAAATGGTATCAACATCCCTCCAGGTGGTAACTTGGGGCCCCAGTTAGCCGTTAGCGTTGAGCTAAGATATATTTTCCCCGGCAACAGCAGCAGTGGGGCTAGCACAAATGTAGCTAACTATGCTCAAATTGGCAATTGTATTGGTTCCAAAACATCTTCCTGATCCTACAATGGACTCACCATTTGGGTTGAGCCACACCTGGTCAGTGTGTTTTGCACTAATAATTCACATATACTTGTCATTAAACATGGGGCACTGTGGCTTAGATGGTTAAAGCGCCTGTCTAGTAAACAGGAGATCCTGGGTTCGAATCCCAGCAGAGCCTTTAGAGGAGATGCAGCACACAGAAAAGGTAAAGGGGTTCACCGTGATCCCTTACTGACGACCATGAAACATCTCACCTTGATTGATCACATTTGCATGTGCGTACAACTTGAAATGAGGGGTGGCCAATTGGTCTTAAGGGTTTGGTTTTCGTTTATGTTTAAGGGTTGGATTTTAGTTTAGGGTTTCCTAATTTCTAAGGTTTTAGGGTTTGGTTTCTGGTTCTTAGGTTTGGTTTTACTGTTAGTTGCCAATTGTATTATGTTTTGGTTTTGGCTTTTGGTAAGGGTGTTGCATTAGGGACAGGGTTTTCTATTTTTGCTTGGTTTTTGGTTCTAGGGTTTGGTTTTAGGGTTAGCGTTTCCTATTTTTGATTCGGTTTGAGGGTTTGCTGTTTTTGTTTTAGGATAGTTTTCTCTAAAGGTAAAGCTCTGAAAAAGAATGGGAATTTATGCTACGTCACGCTACGTTATCAATACATACAAAAGTGTGATAGCATTATTAGCAAGGCCCTCCAACACTGGAGGCGTTACCTCTGGCAAAGAAAGGTTTCATCATGATGATCAATCATCCATCACAAATGGCGGGGTTTTGAAATGGTATCAACATCCCTCCAGGTGGTAACTTGGGGCCCCAGTTAGCCGTTAGCGTTGAGCTAAGATATATTTTCCCCGGCAACAGCAGCAGTGGGGCTAGCACAAATGTAGCTAACTATGCTCAAATTGGCAATTGTATTGGTTCCAAAACATCTTCCTGATCCTACAATGGACTCACCATTTAGGTTGAGCCACGCCTGGTCAGTGTGTTTTGCACTAATAATTCAAATATACTTGTCATAAAACATGTGGCACTGTGGCTTAGATGGTTAAAGCGCCTGTCTAGTAAACAGGAGATCCTGGGTTCGAATCCCAGCAGAGCCTTTAGAGGTGATGCAGCACACAGAAAAGGTAAAGGGGTTCACCGTGATCCCTTACTGACGACCATGAAACATCTCACCTTGATTGATCACATTTGCATGTGCGTACAACTTGAAATGAGGGGTGGCCAATTGGTCTTAAGGGTTTGGTTTTCGTTTATGTTTAAGGGTTGGATTTTAGTTTAGGGTTTCCTAATTTCTAAGGTTTTAGGGTTTGGTTTCTGGTTCTTAGGTTTGGTTTTACTGTTAGTTTCCAATTGTATTATGTTTTGGTTTTGGCTTTTGGTAAGGGTGTTGCATTAGGGACAGGGTTTTCTATTTTTGCTTGGTTTTTGGTTCTAGGGTTTGGTTTTAGGGTTAGCGTTTCCTATTTTTGATTCGGTTTGAGGGTTTGCTGTTTTTGTTTTAGGATAGTTTTCTCTAAAGGTAAAGCTCTGAAAAAGAATGGGAATTTATGCTACGTCACGCTACGTTATCAATACATACAAAAGTGTGATAGCATTATTAGCAAGGCCCTCCAACACTGGAGGCGTTACCTCTGGCAAAGAAAGGTTTCATCATGATGATCAATCATCCATCACAAATGGCGGGGTTTTGAAATGGTATCAACATCCCTCCAGGTGGTAACTTGGGGCCCCAGTTAGCCGTTATAGTTGAGCTAAGATATATTTTCCCCGGCAACAGCAGCAGTGGGGCTAGCACAAATGTAGCTAACTATGCTCAAATTGGCAATTGTATTGGTTCCAAAACATCTTCCTGATCCTACAATGGACTCACCATTTGGGTTGAGCCACGCCTGGTCAGTGTGTTTTGCACTAATAACTCAAATATACTTGTCATTAAACATGGGGCACTGTGGCTTAGATGGTTAAAGTGCCTGTCTAGTAAACAGGAGATCCTGGGTTCGAATCCCAGCAGCGCCTTTAGAGGAGATGCAGCACACAGAAAAGGTAAAGGGGTTCACCGTGATCCCTTACTGACGACCATGAAACATCGCACCTTGATTGATCACATTTGCATGTGCGTACAACTTGAAATGAGGGGAGGCCAATTGGTCTTAAGGGTTTGGTTTTCGTTTATGTTTAAGGGTTGGATTTTAGTTTAGGGTTTCCTAATTTCTAAGGTTTTAGGGTTTGGTTTCTGGTTCTTAGGTTTGGTTTTACTGTTAGTTGCCAATTGTATTATGTTTTGGTTTTGGCTTTTGGTAAGGGTGTTGCATTAGGGACAGGGTTTTCTATTTTTGGTTGGTTTTTGGTTCTAGGGTTTGGTTTTAGGGTTAGCGTTTCCTATTTTTGATTCGGTTTGAGGGTTTGCTGTTTTTGTTTTAGGATAGTTTTCTCTAAAGGTAAAGCTCTGAAAAAGAATGGGAATTTATGCTACGTCACGCTACGTTATCAATACATACAAAAGTGTGATAGCATTATTAGCAAGGCCCTCCAACACTGGAGGCGTTACCTCTGGCAAAGAAAGGTTTCATCATGATGATCAATCATCCATCACAAATGGCGGGGTTTTGAAATGGTATCAACATCCCTCCAGGTGGTAACTTGGGGCCCCAGTTAGCCGTTAGCGTTGAGCTAAGATATATTTTCCCCGGAAACAGCAGCAGTGGGGCTAGCACAAATGTAGCTAACTATGCTCAAATTGGCAATTGTATTGGTTCCAAAACATCTTCCTGATCCTACAATGGACTCACCATTTGGGTTGAACCACGCCTGGTCAGTGTGTTTTGCACTAATAATTCAAATATACTTGTCATAAAACATGTGGCACTGTGGCTTAGATGGTTAAAGCGCCTGTCTAGTAAACAGGAGATCCTGGGTTCGAATCCCAGCAGAGCCGTTAGAGGAGATGCAGCACACAGAAAAGGTAAAGGGGTTCACCGTGATCCCTTACTGACGACCATGAAACATCTCACCTTGTTTGATCACATTTGCATGTGCGTACAACTTGAAATGAGGGGTGGCCAATTGGTCTTTAGGGTTTCGTTTATGTTTAAGGGTTGGATTTTAGTTTAGAGTTTCCTAATTTCTAAGGTTTTAGGGTTTGGTTTCTGGTTCTTAGGTTTGGTTTTACTGTTAGTTTCCAATTGTATTATGTTTTGGTTTTGGCTTTTGGTAAGGGTGTTGCATTAGGGACAGGGTTTTCTATTTTTGGTTGGTTTTTGGTTCTAGGGTTTGGTTTTAGGGTTAGCGTTTCCTATTTTTGATTCGGTTTGAGGGTTTGCCGTTTTTGTTTTAGGATAGTTTTCTCTAAAGGTAAAGCTCTGAAAAAGAATGGGAATTCATGCTACGTCACGCTACGTTATCAATACATACAAAAGTGTGATAGCATTATTAGCAAGGCCCTCCAACACTGGAGGCGTTACCTCTGGCAAAGAAAGGTTTCATCATGATGATCAATCATCCATCACAAATGGCGGGGTTTTGAAATGGTATCAACATCCCTCCAGTTGGTAACTTGGGGCCCCAGTTAGCCGTTATAGTTGAGCTAAGATATATTTTCCCCGGCAACAGCAGCAGTGGGGCTAGCACAAATGTAGCTAACTATGCTCAAATTGGCAATTGTATTGGTTCCAAAACATCTTCCTGATCCTACAATGGACTCACCATTTGGGTTGAGCCACGCCTGGTCAGTGTGTTTTGCACTAATAACTCAAATATACTTGTCATTAAACATGGGGCACTGTGGCTTAGATGGTTAAAGTGCCTGTCTAGTAAACAGGAGATCCTGGGTTCGAATCCCAGCTGAGCCTTTAGAGGAGATGCAGCACACAGAAAAGGTAAAGGGGTTCACCGTGATCCCTTACTGACGACCATGAAACATCGCACCTTGATTGATCACATTTGCATGTGCGTACAACTTGAAATGAGGGGTGGCCAATTGGTCTTAAGGGTTTGGTTTTCGTTTATGTTTAAGGGTTGGATTTTAGTTTAGGGTTTCCTAATTTCTAAGGTTTTAGGGTTTGGTTTCTGGTTCTTAGGTTTGGTTTTACTGTTAGTTGCCAATTGTATTATGTTTTGGTTTTGGCTTTTGGTAAGGGTGTTGCATTAGGGACAGGGTTTTCTATTTTTGCTTGGTTTTTGGTTCTAGGGTTTGGTTTTAGGGTTAGCGTTTCCTATTTTTGATTCGGTTTGAGGGTTTGCTGTTTTTGTTTTAGGATAGTTTTCTCTAAAGGTAAAGCTCTGAAAAAGAATGGGAATTCATGCTACGTCACGCTACGTTATCAATACATACAAAAGTGTGATAGCATTATTAGCAAGGCCCTCCAACACTGGAGGCGTTACCTCTGGCAAAGAAAGGTTTCATCATGATGATCAATCATCCATCACAAATGGCGGGGTTTTGAAATGGTATCAACATCCCTCCAGGTGGTAACTTGGGGCCCCAGTTAGCCGTTATCGTTGAGCTAAGATATATTTTCCCCGGCAACAGCAGCAGTGGGGCTAGCACAAATGTAGCTAACTCTGCTCAAATTTGCAATTGTATTGGTTCCAAAACATCTTCCTGATCCTACAATGGACTCACCATTTGGGTTGAGCCACGCCTGGTCAGTGTGTTTTGCACTAATCATCCAAATATACTTGTCATTAAATATGGGGCACTGTGGCTTAGATGGTTAAAGCGCCTGTCTAGTAAACAGGAGATCCTGGGTTCGAATCCCAGCAGAGCCATTAGAGGAGATGCAGCACACAGAAAAGGTAAAGGGGTTCACCGTGATCCCTTGCTGACGACCATGAAACATCTCACCTTGATTGATCACATTTGCATGTGCGTACAACTTGAAATGAGGGGTGGCCAATTGGTCTTAAGGGTTTGGTTTACGTTTAAGGGTTGGATTTTAGTTTAGGGTTTCCTAATTTCTAAGGTTTTAGGGTTTGGTTTCTGGTTCTTAGGTTTGGTTTTACTGTTAGTTTCCAATTGTATTATGTTTTGGTTTTGGCTTTTGGTAAGGGTGTTGCATTAGGGACAGGGTTTTCTATTTTTGCTTGGTTTTTGGTTCTAGGGTTTGGTTTTAGGGTTAGCGTTTCCTATTTTTGATTCGGTTTGAGGGTTTGCTGTTTTTGTTTTAGGATAGTTTTCTCTAAAGGTAAAGCTCTGAAAAAGAATGGGAATTTCATGCTACGTGACGCTACGTTATCAATACATACAAAAGTGTGATAGCATTATTAGCAAGGCCCTCCAACACTGGAGGCGTTACCTCTGGCAAAGAAAGGTTTCATCATGATGATCAATCATCCATCACAAATGGCGGGGTTTTGAAATGGTATCAACATCCCTCCAGGTGGTAACTTGGGGCCCCAGTTAGCCGTTATCGTTGAGCTAAGATATATTTTCCCCGGCAACAGCAGCAGTGGGGCTAGCACAAATGAAGCTAACTATGCTCAAATTGGCAATTGTATTGGTTCCAAAACATCTTCCTGATCCTACAATGGACTCACCATTTGGGTTGAGCCACGCCTGGTCAGTGTGTTTTGCCCTAATAATTCAAATATACTTGTCATTAAATATGGGGCACTGTGGCTTAGATGGTTAAAGCGCCTGTCTAGTAAACAGGAGATCCTGGGTTCGAATCTCAGCAGAGCCATTAGAGGAGTTGCAGCACACAGAAAAGGTAAAGGGGTTCACCGTGATCCCTTGCTGACGACCATGAAACATCTCACCTTGATTGATCACATTTGCATGTGCGTACAACTTGAAATGAGGGGTGGCCAATTGGTCTTAAGGGTTTGGTTTAGGTTTAAGGGTTGGATTTTAGTTTAGGGTTTCCTAATTTCTAAGGTTTTAGGGTTTGGTTTCTGGTTCTTAGGTTTGGTTTTACTGTTAGTTTCCAATTGTATTATGTTTTGGTTTTGGCTTTTGGTAAGGGTGTTGCATTAGGGACAGGGTTTTCTATTTTTGCTTGGTTTTTGGTTCTAGGGTTTGGTTTTAGGGTTAGCGTTTCCTATTTTTGATTCGGTTTGAGGGTTTGCTGTTTTTGTTTTAGGATAGTTTTCTCTAAAGGTAAAGCTCTGAAAAAGAATGGGAATTCATGCTACGTGACGCTACGTTATCAATACATACAAAAGTGTGATAGCATTATTAGCAAGGCCCTCCAACACTGGAGGCGTTACCTCTGGCAAAGAAAGGTTTCATCATGATGATCAATCATCCATCACAAATGGCGGGGTTTTGAAATGGTATCAACATCCCTCCAGGTGGTAACTTGGGGCCCCAGTTAGCCGTTATCGTTGAGCTAAGCTATATTTCCCCAGCAACAGCAGCAGTGGGGCTAGCACAAATGTAGCTAACTATGCTCAAATTGGCAATTGTATTGGTTCCAAAACATCTTCCTGATCCTACAATGGACTCACCATTTGGGTTGAGCCACGCCTGGTCAGTGTGTTTTGCACTAATAATTCAAATATACTTGTCATTAAATATGGGGCACTGTGGCTTAGATGGTTAAAGCGCCTGTCTAGTAAACAGGAGATCCTGGGTTCGAATCCCAGCAGAGCCTTTAGAGGAGTTGCAGCACACAGAAAAGGTAAAGGGGTTCACCGTGATCCCTTACTGACGACCATGAAACATCTCACCTTGTTTGATCACATTTGTATGTGCGTACAACTTGAAATGAGGGGTGGCCAATTGGTCTTCAGGGTTTGGTTTATGTTTAAGGGTTGGATTTTAGTTTAGGGTTTCCTAATTTCTAAGGTTTTAGGGTTTGGTTTCTGGTTCTTAGGTTTGGTTTTACTGTTAGTTTCCAATTGTATTATGTTTTGGTTTTGGCTTTTGGTAAGGGTGTTGCATTAGGGACAGGGTTTTCTATTTTTGCTTGGTTTTTGGTTCTAGGGTTTGGTTTTAGGGTTAGCGTTTCCTATTTTTGATTCGGTTTGAGGGTTTGCTGTTTTTGTTTTAGGATAGTTTTCTCTAAAGGTAAAGCTCTGAAAAAGAATGGGAATTCATGCTACGTGACGCTACGTTATCAATACATACAAAAGTGTGATAGCATTATTAGCAAGGCCCTCCAACACTGGAGGCGTTACCTCTGGCAAAGAAAGGTTTCATCATGATGATCAATCATCCATCACAAATGGCGGGGTTTTGAAATGGTATCAACATCCCTCCAGGTGGTAACTTGGGGCCCCAGTTAGCCGTTATCGTTGAGTTAAGATATATTTTCCACGGCAACAGCAGCAGTGGGGCTAGCACAAATGTAGCTAACTATGCTCAAATTGGCAATTGTATTGGTTCCAAAACATCTTCCTGATCCTACAATGGACTCACCATTTGGGTTGAGCCACGCCTGGTCAGTGTGTTTTGCACTAATAATTCAAATATACTTGTCATTAAATATGGGGCACTGTGGCTTAGATGGTTAAAGCGCCTGTCTAGTAAACAGGAGATCCTGGGTTCGAATCCCAGCAGAGCCTTTAGAGGAGTTGCAGCACACAGAAAAGGTAAAGGGGTTCACCGTGATCTCTTACTGACGACCATGAAACATCTCACCTTGTTTGATCACATTTGTATGTGCGTACAACTTGAAATGAGGGGTGGCCAATTGGTCTTCAGGGTTTGGTTTATGTTTAAGGGTTGGATTTTAGTTTAGGGTTTCCTAATTTCTAAGGTTTTAGGGTTTGGTTTCTGGTTCTTAGGTTTGGTTTTACTGTTAGTTTCCAATTGTATTATGTTTTGGTTTTGGCTTTTGGTAAGGGTGTTGCATTAGGGACAGGGTTTTCTATATTTGCTTGGTTTTTGGTTCTAGGGTTTGGTTTTAGGGTTAGCGTTTCCTATTTTTGATTCGGTTTGAGGGTTTGCTGTTTTTGTTTTAGGACAGTTTTTTCTAAAGGTAAAGCTCTGAAAAAGAATGGGAATTTATGCTACGTCACGCTACGTTATCAATACATACAAAAGTGTGATAGCATTATTAGCAAGGCCCTCCAACACTGGAGGCGTTTCCTCTGGCAAAGAAAGGTTTATATCATCATGATGATCCATCATCCATCACAAATGGCTGGATTTTGAAATGGTATCAACTTCCCTCCAGGTGGTAACTTGGGGCCCCAGTTAGCCGTTATCGTTGAGTTAAGATATATTTTCCACGGCAACAGCAGCAGTGGGGCTAGCACAAATGTAGCTAACTATGCTCAAATTGGCAATTGTATTGGTTCCAAAACATCTTCCTGATCCTACAATGGACTCACCATTTGGGTTGAGCCACGCCTGGTCAGTGTGTTTTGCACTAATAATTCAAATATACTTTTCATTAAACATGGGGCACTGTGGCTTAGATGGTTAAAGCGCCTGTCTAGTAAACAGGAGATCCTGGGTTTGAATCCCAGCAGAGCCTTTAGAGGAGATGCAGCACACAGAAAAGGTAAAGGGGTTCACCGTGATCCCTTACTGACGACCATCAAACATCTCACCTTGATTCATCACATTTGCATGTGCGTACAACTTGAAATGAGGGGTGGCAAATTGGTCTTAAGGGTTTTGGTTTTCGTTTATGTTTAAGGGTTGGATTTTAGTTTAGGGTTTCCTAATTTCTAAGGTTTTAGGGTTTGGTTTCTGGTTCTTAGGGTTGGTTTTACTGTTTGAGTTTCCAATTGTATTATGTTTTGGTTTTGGCTTTTGGTAAGGGTGTTGCTTTAGGGACGGGGTTTTCTATTTTTGCTTGGTTTTTGGTTCTAGGGTTTGGTGTTAGGGTTAGCGTTTCCTATTATGATTCGGTTTGAGGGTTTGCTGTTTTGGGTTTTAGGATAGTTTTCCCCAAAGGTAAAGCGAATCCCAGCAGAGCCTTTAGAGGAGATGCAGCACACAGTAAAGGTAAAGGGGTTTACCCTGATCCCTGACTGATGACCATCAAACATCTCTTTGAAACTCTGAATAAATTACTTAATAAATATGTGATGGAGATCTTTGATCGACAGTTTGCAATGAAGTGATTCTTGATGGGGTCATGTTTGCTTGTGTGTCCAACTTGATTGAGGGATGGACAATTGGTGTTAGGGTTATGCTCACGGTTAAGGGTTGTATTTTAATTTAGGGTATACTTATTTTTGAGGTTTTTTGTTTCTGGTTCTTAGGTTTGGTTTTACTGTTAGGATTTCCAATTGTATTATGTTTTGGTTTTTGGTAAGGGGGTTGCTTTAGGGACAGAGTTTTCTATTTGTGTTTGGTTTTTGGTTCTAGGGTTTGGTTTTATGGTTAGCGTTTCCTACTTTGATTCGGTTTTTGGGTTTGCTTTTTTTGGTTTTAGAATAGATTTGCCTAAAGGTAAAGCTCTGAAACAGAATGGGAATATAACATGCTACATTATCAATACTGCCAAAGTGTGGTAGCATGATTAGCAAGGCCCTCCAACAGTGGAGGGGTTTCCTGATCATGATGATCCATCATCCATCTCAAATGGCTGGAATTTGAAATGGTATCAACATCTCTCCAGGTGGTAGAATAGGGGCCCTTTAAAACGTAGCTGTCAGCTAAGTCAAACTTCCTCAATAGCATCAGCAGTGGGGCTAGCACAAGTCTAGCTAACTATGCTCACATTGACAATCGAATTGGTTCAAGATTATCTTCCTGATCCAACAATGAACTCATCAGTCGGGTTTAGCCACGCCTGATCAGTGTATTTGCACTAATTAATCAAATGGACTCAGATGGGGCCCTGTGCCTTAGATGGTTAAAATACCTGTTTAATGCCTGATTAATCTTTTGACGTTGTCTGTTTGGGAACATACATGCACCATTTGTCATTACTTCTGTTACTAACGATTAAAGCTGCATTTGTGTTTTTATTCAATCTCTAAGTACAAAAGATGTTTTAGAAACTAATTTGAAGCATTCCGCTAGGCAACCTGTTAGCTGGAGCTTCGCTAAACGTTGTAAAATACATGCGTAATCGAATCTGTTAGTATTTTCTGGACGTCAGTAAGCATCCTCCACAAGATACGGGAGTTGGGATGCGGGCACATACAGTGTTGACACAGGCAGGTGATTTCCTGTAATACTTGAAGGACAAGCATTACAGGATGCAATTAAGTCATAGACATATTGGATCAACATCATCCTCCACACAAAAGGCGCTGCTGGGATTCGAACCCAGGATCTCCTGTTTACTAGACAGGCGCTTTAACCATCTAAGCCACAGCACCTACCTACTTTTATTACTGGTGTGGCAGTATATAGAGCTGTGAGGTAGTGGGCGGGGGACAGGTAAACGTCATCGGCGTGCAGTCGACGCTGAACAGAATGTTGTCCACGTGTGTCTGTGTCCGAGCAGCGGCGACATACAGCAGTCCAATGCTCTATAAGACGTGGATCTTCTCACGAGAAAGAAAGTACACTGATGTTAAATTAATCATTTACACATTGTAGCAGACTGCATTCAAATGGATTCATACATTTATGTTGTTTACCCCCAATAATTTAGTGTTAAGGCGAGTATCAAACTAACAAACTATCAAACTTCATAGCAGTCCGGTTGTTATTGTGCTGTTTTAACAGTTGTAGATAAGTGGGCACTGGCGCAGAGTCTTATAGCTTATAGGGTTATGTATAGCTCTGTTTTATGCCCCTGGTTCATTATTACCATGTGTGGAAACACAATCTTATTTGTTGTTCAAATGTTGACCTCTGACCTGCTCATAAAAAGACACAGTGGACCCTGTGGATTTGCGATGGTGGGCGTACTTCCCCCTCAGACCTCTCTCCTCAGACCTCCTCTCTCCTCAGACCCTCAGACCTCTCTCCTCTCATGCAGGTACTATCGCCCCCCTGCTGGTCGGAGGATGCGTTGTATGTTCGCTATTTCTCTATTGCACACACACAGAAACACACAGACCTCTACACACACACACCCCTACACAAACAGACACACAAACATACACACACACACACATGCACACACGTCAGACATACAAACATACACATGCTCACAAACACAACCACACATACAGTTGAATGCACATGCACACACACACACACACACACACACACACACACCCTCAGTAATAATATTGACTCAGCAGGTTATTTTGCAGCACGCTGAGACAAAGGAGGCTGAGCTCTGTCAGACGCCTGAGGAATGTACACCATCCTGCTCACACACCTACTACACACACATACACACACACACACATACACACACACCCACACACACACACACCTACTTTGACACATAGATACACACACACAGACTCACACACACACGCACACACCTACACACACACACACACACACCTACTGGGACACACACAAACACTCTCACACAGACACACACACACACAGAAAACTGGGGCATACACACATACACACATTTCAGGTGTGTGCAAATAAATACACATACACCTAGGCTTGATGACACACACGCACACACCTTTGTATAGAAACACACACACAACCCCCCCAACACTCAGTGGCACACTAAGGCAAACACTTGGATACCAAGCACACGTCATTAAAGCGTAATGATTTGGCTCGGCCCATGTTATTTACATGAGACTCTCTATAGGGGCTCTCACAGCAGAGGGCAACCGTCTGCTGTACAGTACCCTGCCAAGCCCTGAAACACCCTCTGTGTGTGTGTGTGTGTGTGTGTGTGTGTGTGTGTGTGTGTGTGTGTGTGTGTGTGTGTGTGTGTGTGTGTGTGTGTGTGTGTGTGTGTGTGTGTGTGTGTGTGTGTGTGTGTGTGTGTGTGTGTGTGTGTGTGTGCGCGTGTGTGCGTGTGTGAGCCGGTGGCCAGTTGACAGGAACGTTGAGCATCACAGCTGGTCTGATGATCCAGACCAGCTCTCTGCTTTAAAGGACTCTCTCTCTCTCCCTCTCTCTCTCTCTCTCTCTCTCTCTCTCTCTCTCTCTCTCTCTCTCTCACTCTCATCCTCTCTGTGTCTCTCTCTCTCTCTGTCTCTCTCTCCCTTGCTTTTAGTGATGGGTGAGAGGGTGAGGTAGAGGGTGAGCTGGAGGGTGAGAGGGTGAGGGGGTGAGAACACACAGCTGACCCGTCAGAGTCCGGGAGGTAACAGTCTGTTTAAAACTCTCCTTCCTCCCTGAGGAAATCATTCACGCTTACAGAGCATGTCAACGCAAAGTTAAGCAAATAAAAATACTAGTTAGTCACCACTCATCTCGACTCACACACACACACTCAAACACGCACACACACGCACACACGCAGGCAAACATACACAAACGGATACACGCAGACACCAAACATCCACAACTCAGGACATATGCAAACAAACACGCACACACAACCAAACGCACATACTCAAATACATGGGCACACACAGTGACAGCGTTATAGCGTTAGCCTTAGCGCTAGCTTGCTTTGGAACAGAGGTAGAGACGGACTAGAGACATCCCAGCTGCGGTAGACAATTAACAACTGCTCCTCTATTCTGAACCGTCGCTATAGCATGATGCTACTAGGGCTGGCCCGAATGCCATTTTTCAGGCTTCGAATGCTTGTTGGTTTTTCCGAGCGAATATTCGAATACTCGTTCCAGAAAAAAACAGCATCAAAAACAACATTAATAATCCCTATATACTCCCTGGAACCGATTTTGACAGTATCTGCATATTTTGTTGAAGATTTAATGAAAGCGAACAGCTGTTGCTCCGTTCCAAATCAGCTGTTCTCTGCCATCTTACGGGAGCTTTTCAATTCATCCTGGAACGTGCATCTTTTCAGGGAATTTGTACAATAAATCCATAACAAATACCGAATATTGATTGTCTTATGTGTCCATATTATATCCATTATATTGACCGGGTATTCCCAAGACGCTCACGCTCTGCAGCAAGCCATTCAGCGTTGATTGGTGCGGCGCTGTACATCGAACGTAAACAAACAACTAAGCTAAGGTTAGCATTTCGCTAAGTATTACTTTTCCTCCAGAGATCCCGCTAATGTTGTGTTATAAAGTAAAGGGAAACAAGATATCTATTCTTCCTCCACCTCTCTCGCTTCTCTGCTTGGTGTCGCTGACGCTTATAATTTGGATCCCACGCTCTGGTAACGTCACGTACGTGAAAAAAACAAAAACAAAGCTCTGAATACTGATTTAAGCTTCGAATACTAATTTTCCGAACGAGTGTTCGAGTATTCGAATAATTCGGGCCAGCCCTAGATGCTACCCAGCAAAACCTCAAACCTGTCTTATCTTACAGTTAAGATAAGACACGATAAGCCTCACTTTACTATTCATCATCATAAGGTAGCGTCCTCTGGGGGAGAGGGTTGCCTTATACGATAAAAAAACCAAAGATCTCCAACCCTCTCTCTCCCGGGCCGCCGTCCTCGCACAGTTTCCACTCGTCCCCACTATCTCTTCTACGTCGTTCTTCCACACTCTCCTTGCTCTACCTCTCTTTCCAAACTCACTTTATTATTACTAGAAGGAAAAGTGGAAGCCATCTTTTCTAAACACAAGCCTTGTTCTGAAACTGACTCATCAGACATCTGATCATGAATAATATTTTCATACTCATGAATAGTTGATGATATTATCCAAATAACTTTAACCAGCCCAATTCTTTCAACGCAGTATTTTAACAGTTTCTGGTTGTCATGGCAGCCAGCCGGGAGGACATCGGATCTGTGGCCACTTATCTGTTTATTTAGCACACAGAGGAAGGCCAACATCCCATAATATACTGGCAGTAGCCACAGCATACGGTGTGACAACAAGTGTGGGAGAGTGTGTGTGTGTTTGTGTGGTGCGTGTACTGTTACTGGTATGTGTGGGTGGGTGTTTCTGTGTGTGTGAGTCTGCAAGTGTGTGTGTGTGTGTGTGTGTGTGTGTGTGTGTGTGTGTGTGTGTGTGTAAATCTGTGTGTGAGTCTGCGTGTGTGTGTCTGCATGTGTGTCTAGGTATGTGTGTGTGTGTGTGAGTCTGTGTGTGTCTGTGTGTTTGTGTGTCTAGGTATGTGTGTGTGTGTGTGTGTGTGTGAGTCTGTGTGTGTCTGTGTGTTTGTGTGTCTAGGTATGTGTGTGTGTGAGTCTCTGTGAGTCTGTATGTGTTTGAGTATCCCCCCTGCTGTAACACAGGGTCTGGTCCCCCCCTGGCCCCTACTCTGCTGGCCCCCACGTCGACGCGCCTCCCCAGGAAACAAAGAGCGAGTGTTGTTTGTTTTCGTCCCGTCAGACTCAGGCCTGATTTAGCTCTGGGCTCAGATCAGCAGAACCCTGAACAGTGCTCGCTGTGTAGCAGCGCTCTGATAGCCCTATAATCATGGGCTCCTTCCTAATCACCTCTATTTTCAGAGTAATATAATATCGACTGTATCCTCATCCATCAAGTACCGTGCTGGTTATATAACATTAACTTTATCCTTCCTTTAGTTTGATGTTTCTGTAACGGTTGAGTTTGTTCCTTTAGTTTGATATTTATGCAACGGTTCAGTTTATTCCTTTGGTTTGATGTTTCTGTCATGGTCATGGTTCTGTCCCTTGAAATCAGCAAGGAAGAAATCTTGAGAAGAAACGCCTTGTAGGGGATCCCTTTTTCCAGGGATGGTCAGGAGTGCAATGGGTGCCACAATTGACATACAGGTAAGTACATGCACATCATATTAAAATGGTGATGGGGTGCTGACCGGTTATCCATGAGGAGAGTCCAGGCATCCAGT
>NC_079412.1:21116869-21174080 GCF_026213295.1 Gadus chalcogrammus
TTACATTAACACACGGAATACAATCATGTGTAACACGTGCGGTGGCTGAGGAGTGAGTGACAGCTCTGCATGTGGTGGGCTGCACAGGAGGAGGCGGGACTAAGGCAGCTGCTTCCAGTCCAAAAAAATGAACCACGCAAGCACTTTGTGTCCTCCATGCAGATGTCAACAGAACCACGCAGTCGTACTGGGGGCTACTGATCAGAGGTAGAACTGTCAACAGGTACTACTGCGGTGCTGGTGAACACACCAAATATAAGCAGCACTGTCAAAGCTTATAATCAAATGAGAGTATGCATGTACAACCTGACAGCTTACTCTTTAACTCTATCCATTAACTATCTAACTCTGTACATGTATTATCTAACTATAAATGTACGGTAAAATGATGTACGTACTATTCTGCACATAAGCTATCTAACTCTGTACATGTACTATCTTAGCATATATCTAACTATATACATACACTATCTAACTGTGTACATATACATCTAACTGTATAAACATGTACTATCTAACTCTGAACATGCACTATCTGACTCTGAACATGCACTATCTAACTCTGCACATTAACTATCTAACTCTGCACATTAACGATCTAACTATACATAAACTATCTAACTCTGCACATTAACTATCTAACTCTGCACATTAACGATCTAACTCTGCACATTAACGATCTAACTATACATAAACTATCTAACTCTGCACATTAACTATCTAACTCTGCACATTAACGATCTAACTCTGCACATTAACGATCTAACTATATATACATAAACTATCTAACTCTGCACATTAACTATCTGACTCTGCACATTAACTATCTGACTCTGCACATTAACTATCTAACTCTGCACATTAACGATCTAACTATATATACATAAACTATCTAACTCTGCACATTAACTATCTAACTCTGCACATTAACGATCTAACTATATATACATAAACTATCTAACTCTGCACATTAACTATCTAACTCTGCACATTAACGATCTAACTCTGCACATTAACGATCTAACTATATATACATAAACTATCTAACTCTGAACATGTACTATCGAACTCTGCACATTAACTACCTAACTCTGCACATAAACTATCTAACTCTGCACATTAACTATCTAACTCTGTAGCCCATAGCTTTGTACTAAAACAGAGCTACGAGCTCTGTTTTATAACTTAGTCAGCAAGATCCACACCATGAGGCAGGATTTAATGTAGAGGGAAAATAAACGGCACCAACAGTAAAGCTCATTGTTGGGATTCTTGGCCTGTGTTTGTGGACTGCCTCACAATATGCCGCAGGAGTATGTGTGCATGTGTGTGTGTGTGTGTGTGTGTGTGTGTGTGTGTGTGTGTGTGTGTGTGTGTGTGTGTGTGTGTGTGTGTGTGTGTGTGTGTGTGGCTTTCCCTGGCTCTGGTTCACAGTTCTTACAAGTCTTTTTTTTGCACCTTTCAAGCACACACACACACACACACACACACACACACACACACACACACACACACACACACACACACACACACACACACACACACACACACACACACACACAAATGTGTAATCCCTTTCTGTGATTACAGTTGAAAGTGTAAGCTATATAAAGTTTTATGTGAAGTTAAATGTGTAACATTTGAAAAAATCTTTGAGGAAGAAGGGTTTTTAAAACGGAGCCATGTAACCAATGATTATTAAACCTTAGCTAACTACAAATAACTCACTGACTTCATCGTTTATTCATTCAAAAAGATCATTGTAATCAGACATGGCCATACACTTAGCTATTTCCATAAAAACATTATTCCATTACACCTAGAAAGTGCTTACTCTGTTATAGGTTGCCCTTCGATCTTGCGTTCGACTGGCTCTCCTCTCTCTCTACTCGCTGAGACTCGTAAAACCATCCATGGTAAATGATCTGGTAAAACCATAATGAAGATGTTAACATTTATTTGCTCGGCGGTTTGAGTTTAACACCGAACGACAGCGCCATCTAGTGGCGCCGCACAGTCACCCCGACGGGAGTTACATTTGCGTGTATCATGGATACAAGCAATTTGTTAATCAAATAATTGCGTTGGCTGCACAATAGACAATCAGAGTCACCAACCACCCTTATGAAATTGACAAAGGTGAGGTTTGTCAACAACAACGATACAAGTTTTACTTTGAATAAACAGGCATCTACACACACATCATTTTGACAATATCTGTATAGAAGGTTTGTAGGAACTCATAAAGACACTGTTGAGATGAACAGACTGTTCGAAGCCCACATATGAGACGTTCTAGAAGGTTAGGAGCCGCTATAAACTGCTTCACCTAATGAACATAATGGTGACACAAACACACACACACGCATGCATATACACATCCACATACATGGGCACGCACATGCGATATACACACACCCACAGGCCTGCACACACATACGTACACACATAGATGCGTGTACACCCACACAGCCACCCACACCAACGCAAACACACATGCACACGCAAAATACACCCACACCCACGCACATGTATGCACAAACACACAAATATACCCACACCAACACACGTGTATGCACACACACACAAACACACATGCACACACACAAATGCACGTGTAAAAAAACACAGCCACTTAAACACAAGCACACCCACAAGTGGTTCCCAACCTATTTTGAGCCTGTGACCCATTTTCTTTTTCAAAAGGCGCATTACTTTCACCCAATCAGCTTTTAGTGTCAGGTCTGCTGCACATCAAACATTCCGCTGCTCAAACTTCACGAGAGCTTTCCAGCATATAGCCACCGACCACGTATGCAGATCAGGTGACCGTAAGGGGAGCGGGACCCACAGGTTGGGAACCGGGGTCAGGGGCCCAAGACAGGCTGTCTGTCTACAGGCCCTTATTATGGCCCCCTGAATGAGTGGTACACTGTTGTACTGCTGTAGTACACACAGTCCATCTGACACCGACACTGACCTTAAGACGGTCCGGGGGTTTGGGGGCGTGGCCTGCGGCTGCCCAGCGTTCCAGAAATAGCATCATCGCGGGAGACGACCAATGAGGGGTCAGCAGGGTCCGCGATCACCCGTCAAAACCACAGGGGGCGCCGGTGAAGGGACACCTGAGACTACGAGTCACATGGTCAAGAGCGCCCGGTTTCGACGCCTGACCCATTCACACACTCACACATTCACACGTTCACGAGCTCTGGTACTGAGGCGTTCACAAGACGCACGAGACGCCCTGTAGTCAAACAAAGACACAGACACAGACACACACACACACACACACACACACACACACACACACACACACACACACACACACACACGCACACACACGGACACGTCATCGCACGTCCACCATTCTCCGGACTCCTGTGACCGACTGACCTATGACCCTAACTTATGAGCTCGCTGAGGCCTACAGGCAATCTGAGATTAATTTCCTCAAACGTTGATATCACGAAACGAGATGGGGAATGAGTTGGCCCCGCAACTTAACGGCAACACCTGACCAAAACGGGGTGTTGCGGTATTATGTCACGGGTGTTGACCGGTGTGAATGGGGAAAGTGACGTCACACCCGCGGCTGTCACTCGTTCGCGGGGAGCGAGATAGGGCGAGGCAGAAGGAGGCGGGGGTGGGGGGGGGGTCGAAATCTGCCAATGAGATGAAATTAAATACCGGGTCCTCTCCGGTATAACGGGCACGAGCACGAACACGCGGGCTTGCGGGGGAACGCGAGTTACTGAACTTCAGCGACCACCTCCCAGACTGTTGTTGGAGCAGATCCTTTCATCTGGATCCAGGCCGGCAGGAGACCACATACCCCGGGAGACCCTTAGTCCGTCCTGAAGACCACGGAGCTTCTAGTGGATCTGCATCTCCACAGATCAAAGGAAGGTCAGAACTTGATCTTTTATTCTGCTCGGTTGATTCTGCTGATCTCATGATGAATGTGGTTTCTGTTGGAAGGCCTGAGAAGCACAGCTCAAAACATTTAAATGAGTCTTTTATTAGATCCTGAATAATGATTTCACAACACGAGCAGTGGAGTCTTTCACAACTTCAAGTCTATTATCGACCAATAAAAAGGCTTATTAACTACAGTATCTGATCGATATAGCCATCATCTTCCTCACCGGCCTGGTGAGAACGTAACCTCCGTACCCAAATTGATATATTCATATTCTCCCAGTTTGATGCAAACACTTTTTCTGAACATGAGTCAGAATTAAAGTTATTAATTATAACCACTCACGTAGCGGACGCCACGCAGTCCGCCTCAAGTCCTTCTCTGCTCCGAGGGGGCGGGACTAGCTCTATTCCAGCCAATCAGGCGCAATCCAGCTGTGTAACCATTGGTTACCACCGTGGTGCTATTATGGGGTGCATTACACGGCAGACTGACAGAGGGAGATAGTTTCAGCCACTTTCACTTCGGAGGAGATAAGATATTTACCAAAGTCTGGGCGAACCGCCCGGATTCGCGTCGCGAAGCGCGTTCACGTGGCTCGTATAGCCACGCGTGCACGAGCGGTGCCGGGGAAGACGAGCTGCCCGTCGGAACCGAACGGCGGTGAGCGAACCAACAGAACAACTGTAACGACTAATGACACTAAAAAAAGTGTCATTAGTCGTTAATATCCGGCATGTGCATACGATAATAAACGAGTCGACCTAAATGTTGAAAAACAAGTAGCGCAATGGCTTCCCTTCACTGACGTTAGTGTGCGTGTGTGTGTGTGTGTGTGTGTGTGTGTGTGTGTGTGTGTGTGTGTGTGTGTGTGTGTGTGTGTGTGTGTGTGTGTGTGTGTGCGTGTGTGTGTGTGCGTGTGTGTGTGTGTGTGTCCTCAGTTCCAGTTGGTTCCATCCATCGTTTTCTTCTTTGTTCTTCATTTAATTCCATCATCTTAATCTCCCCTCTGTTCCAGAGTGGTCTCTTACTCCACCCTTTTGTCCACCACCCTAACAACTCCACACTCGTGCCCAACTCCTGGATCACATTACCCAAGACACCACGCCCCCCCCCGCCCCAAACACCACCCAAAACCCCCACCCTGACAACCACCACCACCAACACCACCCCAGACACCAACACCACGTCTCCCACCCGGACCACTACCACCACCCGGACCAGCACCCAGACCCCCACCCCCACCCGGACCCCCACCCCCACCCAGACCAGCACCATGCCGGGCGAGGACTCCCAGCCCCCCCAGGCCAGGCAGAGGAAGAGGAAGGGACGGAGCTCCAAGGCCAAGGGCCGGCCCCCCCCGCTGGGGGCCCCGGACGGGGAGGGGCCCCTGCTGGCCCCCCCGGTGCTCGCGGCCCCCAGCCGGGGGCCCCAAGCGGGGCTGCAGGTGCGCATGGAGGAGGAGTCTTCGCGGGCCGTGTGTCTGCAGGTCCTGCTGCCCTTCCTGCTGGCCGGGATGGGCATGGTGTTGGCCGGGATGGTGCTGGACAGCGTCCAGGTAGGAGGTGTGTGTGCGTGTGTGTTTGTGTGTGTATGTGTGTGTGTGTGTGTGTGTGTGTGTGTGTGTGTGTGTGTGTGTGTATGTGTGTGTGTGTGTGTGTGTGTGTGTGTGTGTGTGTGTGTGTGTTGGGGGTTCTTGGGTAGTTGTGTGTCTGAGAGGTGACTTTGTGCCTGGGACGTCTATGTCTGGATTTGTGTTTGTGTGTGTAGTTGAGTGTGTGTGTGTGTGTGTGGGTCTGGCGTGTGTGTGTAGTTGTGTGTGTGTGTGTGTGTGTGTGTGTGTGTATGTGTGTGTGTGTGTGTGTATGTGTGTGTGTGTAGTTTTGTGTGTGTGTGTGTGTGTGTGTGTGTGTGTTGTTGATGTTTCTTTGTCCTCGTTCAACCTATATATCCTTGGATTTGGTTTGCAGCCAAATTGGCTCTTAAGTAATCACGCATACACACACACACACACACACACACACACACACACACACACACACACACACACACACACACACACACACACACACACACACACAAACACATACACACACGAACACACACACACAAACTTCTACCAGTACAATGACCGACAGTATTTAACATGCACCAGAAATGCAATTCTAATTTACTGATCATATTTTGTAACAATATATATTGACAGAACCAAGCAGTGGTCTGTGCAGCAAGGTTAGGCGACGTCTTTCTGAGGATGACTGCTTGAAGTGCAGTGCCTCAGGCCATTACCCACCAAATCCTTGAGAAGCGTGGGGTGATTGGGTGTCGGTACCGCTGCTGGCCACAGAGGGCGCTGTGTTGGACGTTAACACATTAGGTATTAATGTGTTGTGTTTGGGTCTCCTGAAGAATACAATGTGTTATTAACCTTGAATCCAGTCGAGACAGGGAGAGAGACAGAGCGAGGAGAGAGATAGAGACAGTGAAAGAGAGTGGGAGAGAACCAGGTAAAGATAATCGAAGGAGAGGAGTAGAGCAGAGAGAGAGAGAGAGAGAGAGAGAGAGAGAGAGAGAGAGAGAGAGAGAGAGAGAGAGAGAGAGAGAGAGAGAGAGAGAGAGAGAGAGAGAGAGAGAGAGAGAGAGAGAGAGAGAGAGCGCTTCATCCAGCCGGTCGTCCCCCAGACGGTGCAGAAAGCTTTTCCTCCGCTACGTCACGACTGGAGCAGTACTCCGCTGGTGCTGAAACGACAGAACGCAGAGAGGGAGAGAGATAGAGGGGGAGAGAGGGAGAGAGGCGAGGGAGAGAGGAAGAGAGAGTGAGAGACAGAGAGACAGAGAGAGAGAGAGAGAGAGAGAGACAGAGGGAGCAAGGGGGAGAGAGAGAGAGAAGGAGAGAGGCAAGAGAGAGCGGAAGAGAGACAGAGACAGAGAGAGAGAGAGAGAGAGAGAGAGAGAGAGAGAGACGGAGGGAGCAAGGGGGAGAGAGAGAGAGAAGGAGAGAGGCGAGAGAGAGAGAGAGAGAGAGAGAGAGAGAGAGAGAGAGAGAAAGGGATAGAGGTGAGAGAGGGAGAGGGAGTGAGAGAGAGAGAGAAAGAGAGGGGGGGAGAGAGGAAGAGAGCCGAGCGTGAGAGGCAAGAGAGGGAGAGGCGAGAGAGAGGGAGAGAGGAAAGGGAGAGAGAGAGAGAGAGAGAGAGAGAGAAATAGAGAGAGGAAGAGGAAGGAGAAAGAGGGAGAGAGGAGAGAGAGGGAGTGCTTGCCCGCATGACTCCTAGCGCTGCTGCATTTCCTACCCTGCCTCCGTGTGCACGTCCCTCCTCACTCCTCCTGAGGAAACACTTTATCGGGAGTCTCCTCGCCACTCCGCTGGCGTTTCCTGTTCTCAGGCGGTAGTCTGGACCAGAGACCCCCGTCCTTACACGGCTCCTGCTCATCATCGTCCTCAGAAGACCCCCCCCCCCTCCCCCAGAGCCCGGGATCCCGCTGTCGTCTGAGACGTCTACCTGCTGGGTCGTGGGTGAACGGAGAGGAGGAGGACCTGCTGTCTACCTGGACGGTCCCCCTGAACTAGACGGAGGACCTCCTCGGACCTCGGGCCAGCTGCAGTGGTGTACCGGACGCAGCCCGGCTGGACGTGTTCTGGACCGGAGAGACCTCACGACTCTTTCGACCCTCTGCCTTTTCCAGGGTGATTTTTTTTTTTTTCCTCGAGGGAAGAATTGACTTTGAACTCCATCCCGGGTTCGAACCTGCCTCGTTTCAGGGATTAACGATTCACCCGTCTTTCTTTCAAGGCGATTGGAGTTCTTCAGTCGTGGTTGTTTTCTTCAGTGGAAGTCAAAGAGTAGGTCTGGTCGCTTCTGAGGGTCGTGTTGTCGTGGAGATCTGGAGTTAGGGGGGGGGGGGGGGGGGAACGGACGTCCTGTCAGGAGACGATTCATCGCTGTACCACGCACTCAGGAACCTAGGACCTGAATGAGAGGGAGAGAGACACAGAAGGGGTGAGAGGCAGACATAGAGAGGAAGAGAGAGAGACATAGAGAAGAGGAGAGGGAGACATAGAGGGGGTGAGAGACAGACATAGAGAGGAAGAGAGAGAGACATAGAGAAGAGGAGAGAGACATAGAGAAGAGGAGAGAGAGACATAGAGAAGAAGAGAGAGAGACATAGAAGGGAGAGAGACAGAGAAGAAAAGAGATATAGCGAGGAAGAGATAGACACATTGAAGAAGAGAGAGAGACATAGAGAAGAAGAGAGAGAGAGAGAGAGAGAGAGAAGAAGAAGAGAGAGACATAGAGAAGAGAGAGAAAGATATAGAGAAGAAGAGAGAGGGAGAAGAAGAGAGAGAGACATAGAAAAGAGAGAGAGATATAGAGAAGAAGAGAGAGGGAGAAGAAGAGAGAGACATAGAGAAGAGAGATAGAGAGAGAGGGACAGTTCATTAAACTAGTGACTCAGCTCCTACGGGAGGTGACGCCTCTCAAAGTTAATGGTCTGGAACCTAAGGGAGAAAACTTCCTCCACAACAAAGTCCTTGAGGAGAGGAGAAGGACGATGTCCGCTGGCTCCCTCGTCTCAAAACAGCCCTCGCTCTTTTGTATTATTTAACTGCTCCTCTACGTAACCCCCGGGATGTCTGACGTAATACGTGTCCCATGTACGTAGGAAGATCCATACGTGTAATCATCAACGTCTTCGTCGTGTCTCCGAAGGTCAACCCGGCCCTTCTTTGATCCCCTCACCTGATTGGCTGTCGACCCCCAGAGTTGTTTATCCAGCAGGGCTGAGGGAGGTATTAGCCTCCATTGATTGATGTCCTCTCTCCCTCCCCGTCGCTCTGAGTCCACCTTCCATCGATCGTTATCCTCCGCGTCTTAATCAGTGAGATCAAGAGTCCGGCCCTCCTGACCAATCACAGACTCCCTCGCCACATCACCGGCTGACGTTTTATATCCCTGGAGGACCATGGGCTAAACAAAGGTCTCGGATCACTTGAACGCTACACCTCCTCCCCCCCCCCCCACCCCCCACCCTCACCATGGTGGTGACCCGCCTGGAGCTGGAACTCTGCTTCCAGGGCAGGAAGTTGAGGGGCGTGACCTGGAAGCTGACGCGCTCCGAGCACGGCTTCCTGCCGGAGAGCTCGTGGCGCATCGCGGCCCAGGTGTTGGTTCCCTACCTGGTGTCCGGGCTGGGGATGGTGTCGGCCGGCATCGTCATGGACCTCATCCAAGTACGAGACGTAGCATTAGGAGACATGTATAGATTTATGTCTATGTCATATAGATCTATATAGATATATATATATAGATAAAGGTATCGGCAGACACTACTCTGCTGGCATCGTCATGGACCTCATCCAAGTACGAGACGTAGTATAAAGAGATTTATCTATAGTTATATCTATATCTATAGAAATGTATATATATAGTTATGTATAGATATATATATAGATAGACGAATAGGTAGACACTACTCTGCTGGCATCGTCATGGACCTCATCCAAGTACGAGACTTAGTATCAAGAGATATAGGTGTATATCTATAGACATACATCTATATATAGATATATTTATATAGATAAAGGTATCGGTACTTCATGGATTCATATGTCGATTGTACAGTGAGAGAGAAAATATTGTACGATTAATTATCCATGTTTCATAAATGAGCCACTTGCCCAAACTCTGCTGGTTCAGAAATAGAGGATGAATAGATGAGTGAGTGAAGAGATGGATGGTTGGATGATGCCGAGATGGATTTTGAGTTTGGTTAAATAGTATTTAGTTAGTAGTAGTTAGTAGGATGGAGAAAGAGGTTAAACTGTATTTGATTATCAACAAAGACTTATCTATATTAATGCTGCATTGATGGACATTTATACACAAAATAAGGAACAACAGAAACAGAAAGCACCTAGTACAGAGTATCGATGTGTGTTTGGGGAGCAGTGTGGTGATATTGTGGTATCAGATTAACGTGAGAAAAACCAGACATGCCTGTTCATGTGGTTGTACAAATGGGTTGGAGAGGTGGGGGGAGAGCGTGGGAGAAATAGGAAAAGACAGAAAGAGATGTGGGGAGAGAGACACCAGGGGATATAAAAGTGAGGGAGAGAGAGAGTGAGCTAGGGGGAGATGTATAGAACAGATTAGGAGGGAGGGACAGAGTCGTTGATGTGATTAAACAGCTACAATGACTGGTGTTTTTCTATAATCACAACACTGCGCCCGGTCAAAGTGCGGCAGTTCGGCCGAAAGCTGGGTCTTCACGTATCGCTCATTCAGACCCCTTACCCTCCACACACACTCAACCTCCAGGGTTCCTCAGCAACACACAGACAAGAGAGAGACAGACAGACACACACATACATTCATGCATACATGAGATGGTGTGTCTCTGAATAGCCTTCGCTGGTCCACCCCCATGACCCACCGGTGCTACTGCTGTCGGAAGAACAACACCAGCACCACAGCTAACTTCACTTTAGCCCCAGCTCGTTAGCACCCTGTTTCTGGGTCTTGTTTCTGTGCCTGTGTCTTGCTGGCGGATGGGCCCGTGGCTAGGCTAAAGGCTAGGGCTAAAGGCTAGGGCTAAAGGCTAGGGCTAGTGGCCGGCCCAACAGAAGTGGGACACTTCCCCAGACGGCCTCGTCCGTCACCACGGTCGACGTTAGGGTGCCGTCTGGAATGTGGCGTAAAACAGAGCGAAGAATAGGCCACCAAACAGAAGCTGTAGCTCTCCCCCGAACGCTGGGGTCCCCCTTCACTCTCTTCCTCTCTCTTAATGCTGTTCTCTGCCTTCCCGAGACCTTAACCCAATCCATCATCTTCATCTTCTCAGTCTTTATTTTCTCTTCCCTCTGTCTCACTCCTCTGCGAGCTCCGAGACACTGAGAGCCCACTCAGTCAGTCCCAGCACGCGCGCACACACACACACACACACACACACACACACACACACACACACACACACACACACACACACACACACACACACACACACACACACACACACACACACACACACACACACACAGGCCCATGCACACGTACAGGCACAACACAAGCACACACACACACACGCATAGACACACACATGCATGCACACGGAATTCAGACGCAACTCACACACACACACACACACACACACACACACACACACACACACACACACACACACACACACACACACACACACACACACACATACATACAAACACACAAAGGGGCACAAACACATGCACGGGTGGTGAGAAGGTGGAGGCGAGATTGAGGGGTGGAGCCATGGGAGGGGGGGGGGGAGGTGGATGGAGGGAGTGTGTGTAGAGGAGGGACGGAGGACAGCAGGACGGAGGGGTGACGAGAGAGAGAGAGCAGAGACCCAGTCCTCCTCAGCCGCACCCGTTGACTCCGTCTCCCGGGACGGGACGGGACGGGACGGGGGGGGAGGCTGGGCGGGGGGGGAGGCTGGGCGGGGGGGTGGGGACGGAGGGTGATGCTGAGAGACGTGGAGCAAGAGGAAAGTAGCTGAGGGAGTCAGGACCAGAATATCAGATGATGTTACACAACCACAGCTGCTGGGAGAGACCAGAGACCAGGGAGGAGGAGACACAGCAAGAGGTGATGATAGGAGAGACCAGAGTGGTGGAGATACAGCAGGAGGGGATGATAGGAGAGACCAGAGTGGTGGAGATACAGCAGGAGGGGATGATAGGAGAGACCAGAGACCAGAGTGGTGGAGATACAGCAGGAGGGGATGATAGGAGAGACCAGAGACCAGAGTGGTGGAGATACAGCAGGAGGGGATGATAGGAGAGACCAGAGACCAGAGTGGTGGAGATACAGCAGGAGGGGATACCAGAGACCTCCACCTTGGTTTTAAATGTAATATTATAATTGTGTGTGTGTGTGTGTGTGTGCGTGTGTGTGTGTGTGTGTGTGTGTGTGTGAGCAGCACTGGGAGGTGTTCCAGGTGATCAGTGAGATCTTCATCCTGGTTCCTGCTCTGGTCGGCCTGAAGGGGAACCTGGAGATGACCCTGGCAGCCCGGCTGTCCACCGCTGTACGTACCTCCCACTACCTCCACCTCCACCCTCATCTACCCCCAACACCTCCACCACCTCACATACCCACCTCACTGTCACCCTCATATGCCTACCAATCACCTCCAGTTCTCCTCCCAAACACCCCCTTCGCCCCATCAGCGTCAGGCCGCCGCCACCTCCACCCCTCAGCAGCCTAACATGTCTACTGTAACGTAGCGTCGGGTACACGGTGCCTATGGTAAACGGTAAAGGGACTGCATTTATACAGCGCCTCTTTCACCAGTGGCCACTCGTAGCGTTTTTACAATATTGCCCAACATTCACCCATTCATACCCACACTCACACACCAACGGCGGCGTCAACCATGCCAGGCGACAGCCAGCTCGTCAGGAGCAGTTAGGGTGGGGTGTCTTGCTCAGGGACACCTCGACACTCTTTAGGAGGAGGAGCCAGGGATTGAACTAGCAACCTCCCGGTTACCAGCCAACCCGCTCCACCCCCTGAGCCACGTGCATGACGCCTCTTGATGTTGTCTCTGTTTGTGTCCAAGGCCAACACTGGGCAGATGGACGACCCCGACAAACAGTGGACCATGCTGTGCAGCAACCTGGCTCTTATCCAGGTAACATCGATTTCTAAGAGCCCTAGCTTCCTCTCACAGGTAGCGCTGCTTTAACAGAGCTAGCTGATTAACCTAGCTCTTATCCATGTAACATAGCTACGCTAATAGACCACACTTACTCATACAGGCAGCGCTATGCTAACAGAGCTAGCTGATTAAGCTAGCTCTCATCCAGGTAACATAGCTACGCTAATAGACCATGCTAAATCATACAGGTAGCACTACCCTAACAAAGCTAGCTAATTAACCTAGTTCTCATCCATGTAACATAGCTACGCTAATAGACCACACTAACTCATACAGGTAGCGCTACGCTAACAGAGCTAGCTGATTAAACTAGCTCTTATCCAGGTAACATAGCTACGCTAATAGACCACGCTAACTCATACAGGTAGAGCTACACTAAGAGAGCTAGCTGATTAACCTAGTCCTTATCCAGTTAACAAAGATACACTGAAAGGCCTAGATTGTTCATACAGATAGCGCTAGGCTAACAGAGCTAGCTGATTAACCTAGGTCTTATCCAGGTAAAACAGATGGCTAATAGACCTTGCTAACTTACCTGGCTGTAGTTCAGCGAGCGCTAACCCTATCAGAGCTAGGTGAACCCCCTGGCTCTCACGCAGGTAACAAAACAACACTAGCACAGCTAGCTGGTTAACCTGTCTTTCATAGAGGCAGAACAGACCCAGCTGTCTGATTTACCTGTCGGACAGGTAACACAGCCTCCAGATACGTTAGCAGTCAGAGGCGGCCGCGATGCTGCAGGTTCAGACGGATTGAACGTCAACGTGACGTGGTAGTTGGATGACTGACGGGCTGTGGTTCTTCGCTCGGACCCCCAGGTGCAGGCTACGGTGGTGGGCTTCCTGGCAGCGGTAGCGGCCGTGTGTCTAGGGGCGGTCTCTCGAGGGGGAGTGGAGCTAGACCAGGCCGCCGTCCTGTGTGCCAGCAGCATCGTCACCGCCTTCGTAGCGGCGCTCTCTCTGGGTCAGTTCTCTCTCTCTCACTCTCTCTCTCTCTCTCTCTCTCTCTCTCTCTCTCTCTCTCTCTCTCTCTCTCTCTCTCTCTCTCTCTCTCTAGGTCAGTTCTCTCTCTAGGTCAGTTCTCTCTCTAGGCCAGTTCTCTCTCTAGGCCAGTTCTTTCTCTAGGTCAGTTCTCGCTCTCTCTCTCTTTCAGTTCTCTCTCTCTCTCGATCCAATTCAATTCAATTCAAAAAAGCTTTATTGACATGAGAAATATACATATATCTCTCTCTCTCTCTGGTATAAAGTGAGACCCTCTCTCTGTCCAGTCTCTGGTATAAAGTTGTACCCCTCTCCCCACAGGTCTGGTGATGATAGGGGTGATCGTGGGGTCCAGGAAGGTGGGCATCAACCCTGACAACGTGGCCACGCCCATCGCAGCCAGCCTCGGTGACCTCATCACTCTCTCTCTGCTGGCAGGGGTCAGCACCACGCTCTACCAATACAGAGGTACCGTTTCAACCAATCACATCACACCATGTCTGTACCTAGTTCCTGTTTGTACCATCCAGATCACACCATGTCTGTACCTAGTCCCTGTTTCAACCAATCAGATCCGAGCATTCCTGAACGTATCCCTGTTTCAACCAATCAGATCACACCACTTCTGAACATAGACCTAATTTCAACCAATGATCATGCTGCAGTAACGGGTTAATATCACACTCAAATTGAAAGAAAATACACACGCACACACACATGATCGTTTTTTTGATACTAACGAAGATGTGTTTTTATGACGCGTTGAGTTAAATTATTCTGCAGTAAATGCTATCTATGTCCACCAGGGGGCAGCAGAACCAAGCAGTTCTATCACTAAACCAACGGTTTAATGATGGATGACTTAATGTTAATGATAACAGATTCATTCACAAAGACACGTGGTATGGCAACATGTCTTAAAAAAATAGTTAATTATTTCAAAGCATCCGTAAATGAACAGATGAGTCAGATATTTTTGTCCTTGCTTATTAATAGTAAACAAGATTTGTGTGTGTGTTTGTATGTTTGTATGTATGTACGTACGTACGTGTGTGTATCTGTGTTTTTTGTTCATGTGTGTTTGTGCGTGCGTGTGTGTATGTGCGCGTGTGTGTGTGTGTATATGCGTGCGTGCATGTGTGTATGTATGTATGTGTGTGTATGTGTGTGCGTGTGTGTTTGTGTGTGGATGTATGTGCGTGTGTGTGTGTATGTGTGTGTGTGTGTGTGCAGACATGTGGTACGTGTCCCCCCTGGTGTGCGTGTTCTTCCTGTGTCTGATCCCCCTCTGGGTGGTGGTGGCGCGCAGGAGCCCCCCCATCAGAGAGGTGCTGCGGTCCGGCTGGCAGCCCGTCATAGTGGCCATGTCTATCAGCAGGTACACACACACCCACGCACACACACACACACACACACACACACACCCACGCACACACACACACACACACACACACACACACACGCGCACATACACACACGCACCTACACATACACCCGTCAAAGTGGCCGTGTCTATCAGCAGGTACACACACACCCACGCACACACACACACACACACACACCCACGCACACACACACACACACACACACACACACACACACACACACACACACACACACACACACACACACACACACACACACACACACACACACACACACATTAACACACACCACACACGCGCACGTACGCATACACCTGTCATAGTGGCCGTGTCCATCAGCATGTACACACACACACACACACACACACACACACACACACACACACACACCTTATAGTAGCCATGTCCATCAGCAATTACACACACACACACACAAACACACACACACACACACCTTATAGTAGCCATGTCCATCAGAAGGTACACACACACACACACACATCGACTGACACACACACACACACAAAAAAATTAACACACACACAGACACTCTTCCTACAGACAGAAAGTTATGCCCAAATACGCTCTATGACTCTGATGATTAAACTTGTTTGAAGTAGGCTAAATATGGACTAAAACAGTGTCTGATTGGGATGTCATGTCTGTTATGTGTGGCTCATGTGATTTCTATATCTGACCTCTGATCTGATCTCCCAGCATCGGCGGGCTCATCCTGGACAGAACCGTGAGCGACCCCAACTTCAAAGGCATGGCCGTGTTCACGCCCGTCATCAACGGTAGGACCCTCTTCCACACAACCAGCACTTCAAACCGAATCTGCTCCAAACATCCAACAGTTACAAGTCCAAAGCAGATCAGTTTCTGAACCGCGTCGTTTCTTGTGAACACATGAGGTTTAGAACCTTGAGATCGTCGGTGAAACCAAAGGAAGGAGAGATAGAGGCCAACACACGTACGGGGCATGTGGTTGGGTGTGATGCATGCTGGGAGTCCGGGGTGCAGGAAAAAGGCCTCATTGAACTGAAGCCAATGCCAGAGAGAGAGAGAGAGAGAGAGAGAGAGAGAGAGAGAGAGAGAGAGAGAGAGAGAGAGAGAGAGAGAGAGAGAGAGAGAGAGAGAGAGAGAGAGAGAGAGAGAGAGAGAGAGAGAGAGCCAGAGAGAGAGAGAGAGAGAGAGAGAGAGAGAGAGAGACAGAGACACAGAGAGAGAGAGAGAGAGAGAGAGAGAGAGAGAGAGAGAGAGAGAGAGAGAGAGAGAGAGCCAGAGCCAGAGACACATAGAGAGAGAGAGAGAGAGAGAGAGAGAGAGAGAGAGAGAGAGAGAGAGACAGAGAGAGACAGAGACAGAGACAGAGAGATAGAGAGAGAGAGTCTATCTCTCACTCTAATCTATGTTGTGGTCATTTACTTTTGAAACAAATACAGTCTTATTTTCCCTCTTAGGTCAGCTCCCTCCCTCTCTGTGTGGGACCTCCCTGAATCTCTCCCCCCTTGGCTGTGACTCCCTCCCTCTCAGCGTTTCTCTCCTATGTCTTTCTGTACATTCTGTTCTTTCGCCTCGCTCTGCTTCCCATCCCGTCCACTCCTCCCCGCTCCCCTTCTCTGCAACTCAGCGTGTCTTCGCCCCAGTTCTGTCACTTCACCAGGCCTGTTTTGGATTTCCCCTCTCCCGTCCATAGGCTTCGCTCAAAGGCTTGTGCAAAAACCGTACACGTTGTCATGGGGAGGCTGACACGTCCCCAGCCTTCCCCCCCCCCCATCCCCCTGTACGTGTGCTCCAAGCAGGGGACGGTTTATCTGTTACATATGTTGGCCTGAGATCGCTCCGTCAACACCAGGGCAGAATGACTGCAGGGCCGATGAGCAGGAGCAGCACCTCCTCTGTGGTCCTCCTCAAAGCCTCCTCCCTCTGGGGTTTGGGAGGAGACCTGGAAGGCTGTGCTGTGGGTCTGAGGAGTCTGTGGGAGTCTGGGACTGTGATTAAGGGTTGCACAGATAAAGTTGAGTTCGAGGCGAACATCAAACGAGACGCTGAACTCACGAGCAGCGGCGCAGTATGGGCGTCTCGAACGTGACAATGAACCGTGAAGTTGGGGTGTGTCCCCCCCCCCCCCCATACCCCTACAGAGGCCGTACGCCCCGTAGAAGGAGTACGAGTTCCCTCGTACCAGTGGCCGCTCAAAGCGCTCCCATTGGGTCACATTCATGCACACATTCACACACCGACGGCGGGAGCAGTTAGGGTGAGGCGTCTCGCTCGGGGCCAGCTCGACACTCGGACGCTAGGAGGAGGAGCCGGGGATCGAACTAGCAACCTTCCGGCTACCAGGCAACCGGCTCGACCTCCTGAGCCACGTGCCGTCCTGTCAGTCCTTTCACGACGCTGCGAGTGGAAAAGGTTGCAGATCTGTGAACCCTGACGTCGCTTCGCCAGGGGTATGAACCCACTGCCCGGGCCTGGGGGAGCCAGACCGCGGCGGTGCAGCAGCATGTTTAGCATCAGACCCACGTGGACTCTAGGCCCGGCTCGAGTTTCAGAGGGCCAGCCTATAGACGGCTCGTTGATCTGCTTTCCATCCTCTTTCCACCGGCTTCCCCCCGGGCTAGAGCTGTCCCGCAGCTGGAGTCGTTGTGGGGGTCGAGACCCTCAACCCACAAGCACGTACGCACGCCTGCAGAAACACACACGCACGCGCGCACACACACACACGCACACGCACACGCACACACACACACACACAAAAACACACACACACACACACACAAATGCGCACGCACGCAGGCACGTACACACACACACACAGATGCACACAGATGCAGACACGACCGCCTCACTTAACATAACGATGTATTGATTAATTGATATTAATCGATCTTAGTTGGAGAAGTGTCTCGCAATCCCGGCGAGTGTAGCTAATCTTATCTTGAACGCTTCACAAAATTGGATAAATCTAAAATTGCATCTTCCATTATCTTGTCGAAAAGCAGCTTGCAGAATACTAATGAACAGAAGCAGGAGTGTGTGGAATGAATCAGCAGACTCTGGAGAACCGCTTGGTCATCCGGCACCCTATCCCAGCATGCATTGCTGCTCACGGTGCCCCACAACGTGAACTACGACACGCTTGAACAGAACTTAAGTTCTAGGACGTCGTAAAGAGCGTCGATAGCCCTCCTTCACCCGGCAGCCATCTTGGTTCTGAGCGGAAGAAACCCCTCTGTGAAAATGGATCTGAGACGAGTTCACCCGGAGCATGAGCCCCTCGTCACCCCCCCGTGACCCCTCATGATGACCCCCTCTGTCCCCGCAGGTGTGGGGGGCAACCTGGTGGCCATCCAGGCCAGCCGGATCTCCACCTACCTTCACTTCTGGAGCATCCCGGGGGTCCTGCCCTACAAGATGAGGCAGCACTGGCCCAACCCCTGCATCTCCTTCTTCTCCTCAGGTCAGCGCTCACACTGTCTAACCCTACCTGCTCCTTGATGACCTGTCTCTGTACTGTCTAGCCCCTACCTGCTCCTTAATGACCTGTCTCTGTACTGTCTAACCCCTACCTGCTCCTTGATGACCTGTCTCTGTACTGTCTAACCCCTACCTGCTCCTTAATGACCCGTCTCTGTACTGTCTAGCCCCTACCTGCTCCTTGATGACCTGTCTCTGTACTGTCTAACCCCTACCTGCTCCTTAATGACCTGTCTCTGTACTGTCTAACCCCTACCTGCTCCTTAATGACCAGTCTCTGTACTGTCTAACCCCTACCTGCTCCTTAATGACCTGTCTCTGTACTGTCTAACCCCTACCTGCTCCTTAATGACCCGTCTTTGTACTGTCTAACCCCTACCTGCTCCTTAATGACCCGTCTTTGTACTGTCTAACCCCTACCTGGTCCTTAATGACCTGTCTCTGTATTATCTAACCCCTGCCTTATACATGTTCAGAGTCTAAGGGGTGCAGGCGGCCTCTTGTTCCCGTTCCCCCAGACACTCCATGTCAGAGACGTTCAGCGGATATGAGAGGAAACTGCCGTTATTGTCTGCTCTGTAGCGTTTCGCTCCCGGCCAGTTTGAATTGGCTGCAGATGACTTTGAGAGTTTTATTTCCCCTCACAAGCCAATAATGCACTATTGTATTATGTTGTTAAGGCTTTACAGCTGCTGTCTCACGCCCCTAAACACGAAGCCAATCCACACAGTGGACCAGCAGGTCTTCTGTAAGCCGTTCTTGTCGAGGCTTAACACCTGCAGGTTGAAAAACCTCTCAGACAGCACGACTTATGTCCTCGAAATTCAGCAGATGGTTCTGAACATGTCCGCCTAGTGTACATTTACATTTAGGGTATTTAGCGGACGCTTGTCTCCAAAGCGACTTACCTTAAGTACATTTGTAAGAAGAAGGAGAAACAACAATATATCGCTGTTGGTACAGTTAGGATGTTCATAGAACCAAGTGCCAAGCACTAACAATCGCTAGGTTAGCCCATTCCCCGTATCCAACAAAGATAGCTAGGAAAAGACGGTACACAATGCTAAGTACTATTTTTAAGTGCAACGACGTACAACGTACAATAAGTGCATACATTAAGTGCCATGACCTACAACATACAATAAGTGCTTACAATAAGTGCCAGTACGTACAACAGACCATAAGTGCTTACAATAAGTGCCAGGACGTACAACATACATAAGTTGTAGCCAAAGCATACAATGAAAAGTAGTCGCCCATAAAATACTTGCAGAAATGTTGTGCATAACATAGTTTAACCAAGCACAATGGTGGTAGAATACACGTGTTTTAAGTTAGCGGTGTTAACAGTTACATCAGAGGTGCCACATTTCAACACAGGGTGGTGTAATCCTAAACAGAGATAGTACATTTATGTAACGGGTTTATTAACGGACTGACGAGGGAGACTGGCAACAGTACGATCAACATCGCCTTGTCTCATGATCTCCATCTGGGTTTTATATGAGCCGTACAAACACAATTAAGGCAATCATTTATTGGAATATCCAAATGTATTCCAACTAGAAATCGATACATGCATCACGGCTGCACCAGAGAGGTTAGATTTGAACAAAGTGAATCTAGATCCAACAATAACAGATAACGCGAGTGTAGAAGTGTTTAGGTGCACGAGAAGCCCAAAGAAAATCGTATTGTTTAACGGTGTAGAACCAGCATGTACGTTTACGTTTGGAAAGGCTTTATTTTGGGCATGGAGCTTAATCAACGTGACTTCTAGAGTTCCGAAACCGGCAGTATCGGAGAAATTTCTGATACTGGTATCGGAAATTCCTTTTATGAATCTGCCTAAAGTGCAGTATCGGGTATCGGTACTGTCTAAGTCTATGCGGCGATCCGATACCATCATGACTAGCTCGTTCATCATCTCCAACCTACGTGCTTCGAGCTACCAAGTCGGAAAAACATAGATGCATTGACGCTTAACTATAAGAATACAAATGTATTATAATTAGTTTATAAATGTAAAATGATCTAGTTCTGGAAAAAAGATTTGATCAACAGTAAATGAACCGACCTTACCATGCTGTCATCGTACGAGAACCCTTCAATAAGAAAAAGCGCTATCAGTAGTTACAATGCTAGACGCCAAATCGGCCGATGCTCAAGTTCAGGAATCGCAATCGGTATCGGGAAGGAAAACAATAATATCGGAACAACTCTGGTTACTTCCTGTCCCTACACCGCAGTGGGATCTGGGCCCGACGGGGAACGGGTCAGTGAGTGAGGTACCTGGCCGGGAGGTCATGTGACGTCCTGTCTGACTCCTCCCCCAGGGTTGATGGTCATGTGACGTCCTGTCTGACTCCTCCCCCAGCGGTGATGGTCATGTGACGTCCTGTCTGACTCCTCCCCCAGCGGTGATGGTCATGTCTGGCTCCTCCCACAGGGGTGACGGTCATGTGACGTCCTGTCTGACTCCTCCCCCAGGGGTGACGGTCATGTGACGTGCTGTCTGACTCCTCCCCCAGGGGTGACGGTCATGTGACGTGCTGTCTGGCTCCTCCCCCAGGGGTGACGGTCATGTGACGTGCTGTCTGACTCCTCCCCCAGGGGTGACGGTCATGTGACGTCCTGTCTGACTCCTCCCCCAGGGGTGACGGTCATGTGACTTGCTGTCTGACTCCTCCCCCAGGGGTGACGGTCATGTGACGTGCTGTCTGACTCCTCCCCCAGGGGTCAACTCGCGGTCGGCGCGGGTGCTGTTGATGCTGGTGGTCCCGGGTCACATGGTCTTCCTGTACTCCATCTCTCTGCTCCAGGGGGCCGACGCCCCGCCCATCGGGGTCACCTTCACCCTCTGCTACCTGGCGGCCGCACTGCTGCAGGTCTGGGCCGGGACGCGCACGCACACGCACACGCACACACGCATGGACATACCAACACAGGGAAACACACTCGCACACACACACACACACACACACATGGACACACACTCGCATGCACCAAACACAGACACGCATTGACATACCCACACATGGAAACACACTCACACACACACACACACACACACACACACACACACACACGGACACACACACACACACACACATACACACACAAACACCTCTCTCCATCCCGGGGTGGCCAGGACACTAAACCCTGTTGCTGCCCCTCCCGTAGCTCGGACTGGGAACACTGGGAACACTGGGAACACTGGGAGCGGTCCTGGCTGTCAGACTGTCAGTGCCGAGGTCCAGAGAGCAGGACAAGAACAGGACAGAGCAGAACGTAGCAGGCACTCGGGCCAAGTTGTGTTCCTAAAGCTAATGCGAGCCGACAGGGAATCAGCCCTCAGAACGGGGGGGGGGGGTTTCTCATTATGGGGGAGTTTCTCATCGAGCAGCTTGTAAACAAAGTTACTGGAAGTGTAGAGGCGATCCTTTATTAAAGCCAACAATGAGTTGAACAAGTCAGGCCCTCGAATGCATGCATGTAGACACTCACAGATGCACACACATTCACGCACACGGATAAACACACATTCAAACACGCACGCATTCACATACACACTCAGACACGCGTACGTTCACATACACACTCACACACGCACACACTCAAATACACACACACATTTACATTCTCACACGCGACACGCACACATACACACTCACACAGATGCACTAATAAGGACCGGGAGTTTCTTATTAGCTGTGTTTTGTTGACCAGCATCTCTGTTAGTCCTAACCTCTCTCTCCCTCACTTTCTCACCTGGTCCTAACGTCTCTCTCTCTCTCTCTCTCTCTCTCTCTCTCTCTCTCTCTCCCGCCCTCTCTCTCACCTTGTCCTAAACGCTCTCTCTCTCTCCCTCTCCCTCTCTCTCTCTCTCTCCCCCCCCCCCTCTCTCTCTCTCTCCCCCCCCCCCTCTCTCCCTCTCTCTCTCTGCCTCTCTCTCTCTGCCTCTCTCTCCCCCCCCCCCCCCCCCCCCCCCCCCCTCTCTCTCTCTCTCTCTCCCTCTCTCTAGGTGACCATCTTGCTGTACGTGGCCGACCTGATCGTGCGTGTGATGTGGAGGCGGAGCTTGGACCCGGACAACTTCTCCATCCCCTACCTGACGGCCCTGGGGGACCTGCTGGGCACCGGCTTCCTGGCCCTCTGCTTCCGCTGCACCTCATTGGTCCACGGCGTGGGCCAGTGAGCACAAGACCTGCCCCCTCTCCTTCTACGGCCTTCCACCACACTCAGAGGAGGGAGAAGCCCCGTGATTGGTCTGATATTAGAAGACTAATCCCGTGATTGGACATAAATAGACTCCACCTTGTTGCCAAGCAGACTCTGTGACAAAACGCTGACTCATGCCCTGGTTAACCAATCCAAACATTTACAGTAGTAGCCAGACAGTACGGTCAAACCTGTCTGTGTTTCTGATTGGCTCGGATAGCAACCAGGTGACGATGGCAGTTGCCATGGTTAGTAACGGCAAGTCGTTAAATACTTCCTCTTTCAGTATGAAGGGATTCAAATATAGGATTTAGTCTCTCTCACACACACACACAGACACACACTCACACACACACAGACACACACACAAACACACACACACACACACACGCACGCACGCAATCATCTGGATTTCCTGGGGGTCATAGCGTGCTACGCTAGAATGCTAGGTCAGCATGCTAGGTTAGCATGCTACGCTAGCGCGGTAGCAGCTAGCCTGGTAATAACGAGAGTAGTAATGCGTGGCAGCAGCACTTGGGCCACACTGTGAATCACTTGAGCAGGAGCACGACTTCATATCTCAGAGAGAGGTCGTGTGGGGAAATGAAAAAAATTAAAATACCTACTGGAATTCATGATTTGGCCCACTTTCTTGTTCTCTGTCCATATTCAGAGTAATATCCATTGCCATGAACGTGGACGCCTTTGTAGCCGGGATAAGAAACAATTGATTGAAATTTTCATTTGACATTAGATAAGAAAACTGACCTAGTTTGGTGTTTTAAGGTTGAAGTTCCTCCCGATCATGTAGTCAGAGGAATGTGTTTCCCCGAATGTTGCCCCACACACGCCCATGGGGACAAGTCATTAAGCAAGCTATGCAAAGTTGTGCAGAGCCAAAGACCTAAAGATCCGTCTCTGATGACAACAGAGTCCCTATTTTATAACCTAATATCTTAACTATCTAAAATTTCCGTCTCATCTCTACAATACCGTCTGATATAGTACGTCAATACCGGGTTGTTTAGAATTGAGGAAGTACTTTCTTCCAAATGTGTTAAACCCTAGAGACTCTCACAGCCCTGTTGTTGTCTGTTGCGGAAGCAGAACGCGTTGTTGATTGTCATCATAACTGAGTCACTCAGTGACATGTCTTACCTCATCATGTTGTCTTGCAGTTTGCAACGTCTCCTCAGCTCATCTCTATGCACAACATTTCAAAAATATTAGCCTTATATAAGCGTAACAATATTCGTCCATCAAGTGTACCGTCATATTGTCAAACTAGTACTGCAGTATCAAAAGCATCAGCAGTACCTCAAAGTAGCACAGTAAAAAGCTGTCTTAAGTTGAACCCCGTCCTCTCTGATCGCAGCAAATCATCCATCAAAACAAACATGCCAAAGTTAAAGGTAGTCGTCGCCGTGATGTATTCTGTCATGATGTGCTTCGTCTGGACGTTAAGACGCCTCTCACAGGCCCACAGCAGTCCCAGGGCCTTCTGCAGCTACACATGTCCCACCATGGGAACATGAGTGTCCTGGACAGTAGAAACTAGCGTGTGAAATCACCGTACCAATGTGGAGTTGCACGAACGTACACGTAATGTTACTCATCTGAAGGTCGTGGGTAAATACCTCTAGAGATGGCTGGCCTCCTGATCTTAACTTAAAGAAACAGCAGCACTTTGTGTCTGTGTGCAGAACCTTAGAAGCTTTGTTCAAAACGGTGTCTTCACGCACGCTGGGTGGGAAACCCCCTACACACTCACTGCCACTCGGTCCTACGTGCACTTTAGAAACAGATGTGCACGTTGGTTACCCGTGCACGTTGGTTACCCGTGCACTTTAGTGACAGACGTGCACGTTATGACTGGTGCACTTTAGTGATAGACGTGCGTGTTGGTTACATGTGCACTTTAGTGACGGACATGCACGTTGGTTACACATGCACTTTAGTGACCGACGTGCACGTTGGTTGAACGTGCAGCGATGAAATGCCTTTTCTTCAAAACAGCGTAGTTGCCTGAGCTTCCGAGTCCGTGTGTCTTCGTTTGTTTGTGTGCACACAAGTTGTGGCGATGGTAAAAATGTGTGATTGTGTTGTTGTGTTGTGTGTCTGTGGACGGTTCTATTTTCATATGACCTAAAAGAACAATAAAATATAATTACTTCTTCTTGTTTTCTTTTATAGATATGCTATTGTTCGGTTGTATTGGGATCGGTCAACATTTCCCCTGGTTACCGTTTAACTGTTCCAACCAATAAAATACTAAATTCTTAAGCTTTGGCGCAATGCAGCTGTAAGAGAACAACAACGTTTCATCAGGTTGATGGTATTCTCAGCAACGTGAGAAAACTTGAACATGCTTCTTTAAACACCTCAGGGTTACTAAACATGCGGGCATGTGGCCCAGATCAAGTGACCTTAGACGTTGTCACAGAGGTAACTGTGTTTCTATAGCAGACATTTTAAAACTAGTCAATATCTAGCGAGATGGACGATTTAAACACGTTGCCAAAAAGGGGCCGAATCATCTTCTTATTCCACCTGGAGAGCGCTGAGGAAGAATCCTCAGGGTTTACACCTCAGCCGCAGTGGGGCCGACGTTCCCTCACCCTCCCTGAGTCCTCATGGAGCTCCTCTGAGCGAGGGAGAGAGAGGGAGGGGGAAAGAGAGAGAGAGAGAGAGGTTAGCACCAGGAGAGAGAGAGAGAGAGAGGGGGGGAGAGAGAGTGAGGTTAGGACAAGGCCTGCTGTCTGTCTGTCCGTCATGGCCTACAGCAAGCAGTGGGAAGTTTTTCCTGGACTGTAGCACATGTTTCCAAACTACAAGAGGACTCTGCTGTCATTACAGAGTGATAGGGACAGGTTGAGTCTAGACACACAATAACACAGCTTCATGAACACAGGGCTCAAAATATCTGAACCTTAAGGAGAGCGGGTGAGAGATGACTCGTCCGTGGTTAGCGACCCAGACGGAGTATAAGGCCAGAACTCGCCGAACTCAGAGTGAACAGTAGGTGATCCGGAGACTGCATCCATCCCCAGGTTTACAGCAGGCTGACATGAAGTCAGTAGGTGTGTGTAAAGGGTGTGAGTGTGTGTGTGTGTGCGTTCATTCTGAACAAGAGCACCACTGACCAGAGCTCTGGAGCTGAACCACAGTCATCTGCTTGTTTGCTCAACCTGCACAGAGCTACACACACACACACACACACACACATAATCCACACACACTCTCAGTCAGAGAAATGCACCTACTGGAATGATGATATGGCTCCAAAACACACACACACTGTCCTGTGTCTATATGGGAGTGGCATTAAAGTAACAACATCAGTCCCTTAGTTTGTGTTGCTGCATATTTAAACATTTTATTCTTCACTTCAAGTTTCTCAATCTTCGAGAAGACTAATTCTACCTGGCGACAGCTGGTTGTGCAGAACAGCTAAAAAGCGACAGATGAGTTCCAGCCCTCAGTTTCAACAACTGTTTCATAGGAAATAGATACAAAACATGTTCAGCACACCATCACAGAGAGTCTGTTTCCTCCTCATAATAAATACTCTTGTGCTTGTTTCATAAATAACGTTTCAGGGACTCCAAAGGTGTCTTCTGTTTCACAGTCGGTGTGTTCGCTCGTGAACGTTGACGCGAGAAGATCCTGCTTCTTGAACGTCTTGGACAAAGTTTGAAGAAGATTGAGACCACCTTAACAGCCTCAACTAAACAATACCACCTTAACAGTCTCCAAAAAAACAATACCACATTAACAATACCACCTTAACAGCCCCAAACCAAACAATACCACCTTAACAGCCCCAAACTAAACAATACCACCTTAACAGCCCCAAACCAAACAATACCACCTTAACAGCCCCAAACCAAACAATACCACCTTTACAGCCCGAAACTAAACAATACCCCCTTTACAGCCCAAAACTAAGCAATACCCCCTTAACAGCCTCAATTACACAATACCACATAAACAGCCTCAAACTAAACAATACCACCTTTACAGCCTCAAGCTAAACAATACCACCTTAACATCCTCAAACATAACAATACCACCTAACAGCCTTAAACTATAAAAATACCACCTTAACAGCCTCAAACTAAAACAATACCACCTTTACTGCCTCAAACTTAAGACTACATAACAGCCTCAACTAAAAAGACCACCTTAACAGCCTCAAACTAAAACAATACCACCGTAACAGCCTCAACCTAAACAATACCACCTTAAAAGCCTCAAACTAAAACAATACCACCTTAACAGTCTCCATCTATAGAATGCCATCTTAACAGACTCAAACTAAAACAATACCACCTTAACAGCCTCCATCTATAGAATGCCACCTTAAAATCCTCAAACTAAAACAATACCACCTTCAAAAACTCAGACACCTGAACTGTCCCAGGCAGTCCTAGAAAGGGCATTTGAATCTGTTCCAACGCAGCAATTCCACCCATTGGCGTTTTGAGCTGAGCTGCAAACACAGTGAACAATTTCCTTGTCGTCCCCCGGGGGCCCGGATAGAGGCCCTTCTGTGTTCCGACTCGCTCCTCATTTCACTTCCCTTCCTGTTTCGGGAGACTGGCGAGCCTGGAGTCAAAAAGCGCTTCTTCTATTTATTTTTCGAGCGGGCGAAGCAACAGAACCAAAGCCTGTCCCTTCCTCTGTCCGTCAGTCCGTCAAGTCGGCACAAAATGGATTCCCCTCGCCAAGGAACCCAACCAGAGGGCCTCAGTCTTTAACCTCCTTTACAGCGAGTACGTGCGGGAGGAACGCCCGAGAGACGTGAACAAAGTGCCGGGTTCCCCCTGATCCTCCCCGGTGTTCCTCAGGGCGTGCGGAGGTACCGCGGCATGGAGTAGTTGAACAGCAGGAAGTCCATGCGGTACATGTTGACCAGCTTCTTCTGCAGGAAGGGGCTGACGTCCTGGAAGAAGCGCGCCGCCATGTCCCGGTCGGTGCGGGCGCTCTTCCCCGAGGAGGGGAACCGCACGCTGCCCTGGACGCCCGCCAGCGCCAGGACGGCCTGGGAGTCGGGCTCCAGCGTCTCGTACTTGCCCACCACGTCGTAGTGGATGAGGCAGGGGTGGCACAGCGAGTGCACCCGCTCCCAGTGCTCGTTCAGGGGCTCCTCGCGCTGCGTGCGGGGGTCCACCAGGTACTGGATGAACTCCCGGAAGGAGACGTCGGCGCCGGCCTCCACCGCACCGGGCCGCGCGCCGGGCCGGTGCCGGCGGATGATCTTGGTGCCGTAGCGCTTGTGGAAGGCCTCGTTGTAGCTGCGCGTGAACTTGTTGCGGTAGGCCGACACCAGCCGCTCGAAGGGCTCCCGCACAAACACGAACTTGAGGTAGGAGCGCAGCCGGCGGTTGATCTCGGCGGCCGGGAACTCGGAGAGCGTGCGCAGGTTGCCCGCCACGTGGGCCTCGTGGGCCGGGATGGCCAGCGGGTCCGAGTAGCGGCCGTCGCCCGTCAGCACCATCAGCACACGCTTCCAGTTGGTGCACGCCACCTGTTGGACGGGAGGGGAATCACTACCGCCGCACTGCACGCCTCAGGCCGGAGACAGACGGAGTACAGAGGGAAAGACGGACGGACCTAGAGCTGAACCTAGATAGTGTTAGCAGTACCTCTAGTCAGACGTAGAGCTATATCTAGATAGTGTTAGCAGTACCTCTAGTCAGACCTAGAGCTGAACCTAGATAGTGATAGATGTGTAAACAATCTAGTCAGACGTAGAGCTATATCTAGATAGTGTTAGCAGTACCTCTAGTCAGACCTAGAGCTGAACCTAGATAGTGATAGATGTGTAAACAATCTAGTCAGACGTAGAGCTATATCTAGATAGTGTTAGCAGTACCTCTAGTCAGACGTAGAGCTATATCTAGATAATGATAGCAGTGTATATGTCTAGTCAGACCTAGAGCTATATCTAGATAATGATAGCAGTGTATATGTCTAGTCAGGCGTAGAGCTATATCTAGATAATGATAGCAGTGTATATGTCTAGTCAGGCGTAGAGCTATATCTAGATAATGATAGCAGTGTAAATGTCTAGTCAGGCGTAGAGCTATATCTAGATAATGATAGCAGTGTATATGTCTAGTCAGGCGTAGAGCTATGTCTAGATAATGATAGCAGTGTATATGTCTAGTCAGGCGTAGAGCTATATCTAGATAATGATAGCAGTGTATATGTCCAGTCAGGCCTAGAGCTATATCTAGATAATGATAGCAGTACCTCTAGTCAGACCTAGAGCTATATCTAGATAATGATTGCACAATGCAGTGTATATGTCTAGTCAGGCGTAGAGCTGTATCTAGATGTGTCTCTATATGATATCTGTGTGGTTACCTTGGGCACGTAGCAGTAGATGAGGCCATGCTTGTCGTCCACGATGAGGTGTCGGAGGTCGTCCGGGGACAGGACTCGCCTCTTCCTGGTCTGGCTAAGACACGCCTCCTCCAGCAGCTCGCGGCGGCCCCGTAGCGCCGACTGGGCGTACGATTGGTCAGAGTCCTGGGGGGGGCGGGGGGGGGGGGGCAGAGGGGTATGATTAGTGGGGGTCTCATGTACAACACTTCTATGACCACTAGGGTGATCTCCATGCTGATCTTCATGCATTCACGTATTCCTGCACACACACCTGTACAATAATGACCTGTGTGTAAGTTACCTGGACATTAGTGACCTTCACATTAGCCACCCGTTAATCATTATTAATGACGGGTATATACACACAACATATAATTAGTTGGCTGTTCATTGGGTACCTCACCATGAGTTACCTGTGCATTTATTAGCTGCACTTAATTACCTTTATACTAGCTACCTGTTAATCAGTTACCTGTACTGAAATACCTTTACACTAGCTACCTGTTGATCAGTTACCTGTTCTGAAATACCTTTACACTAGCTACCTGTTAATCAGTTACCTGTACTTAATTACCCGTACAAGGTAATACGGTGCCTGAACATGAGCAGGAACTGTTCACTAGTTACTTACAGTTTTAGTAACAGTACCAGTAGCAGTGGTACTAGTGTTACTGGGGAAGTAATCCCAGCCGTAGTTACCCTTTGCGACAATATCTGAAGAGACTTGATCTCAAATGACTTCAACAGAGCAGACCTCATCACCACCAGGGTGGGCACTGGGGGGGGGGGGGGGGGTTCATGGTTTCCAGCCATGCCACCACAACACTCCCAATATGATCCTTTTGTAGGAATCCAGCCTGCAAACATGCTCAGCATGACCCACTGATATCTAGGTCTGCTCTCGCCACTTGTTGTCAGAAGCTCTGTGGGGTCTGCTTGCATTCGAACGGTTCTGTTTATCCACTGACAAGGCGATTGAAGTCCCTACATAGTTCTCCTCTTTTAGAAGTGTTTTTACTGTAATTCTGATTGCACGCTACGATTGTCCCAAACCTCACTTTAACATACTTTAAGGATGGAGGCGTCTGCTAAACGCAAATGTAATGTAATGGGGTGTGATGTACATTATGGGATGGAAAGATGTTTGTGTCCTGGACTCTTATCCAGGCCGATGTTTGGATTGGAAGCCGGTGGTGCTGGGAGATGAATGGCCACCCGTCTGGCCCCGAGGACTGGTGTGTTAGGACATGTTATGAAGGCCAGGAACCTGTTTTCATTAAGAACTGTGAGCTTTGAAACAGGAAACCATTTAGCCAGAGGGATCTCACTGCCTGGAGGAGGACACACCTTCACGTCTCCCAGCAGACGGAGGCATTAGAAACTAACGGGGAAATGTGAAAATGTAATCCATTACTGAATGCTATATTATTATATTTCATCTTCATGTCAAGTTGAGCCGTTAAGAACGTCTCATTTGTCAGAGAGGGAGATCTTTCTGTGTGTGTGTGTGTGTGTGTGTGTGTGTGCGTGTGTGCGTGTGTGGATGTGTGTGTGTGTTGTTTGTGTGTATTTGTTGTTCTGCATGTATGTGTTGTTATGCATGTTTGTATATGTGTTGTTGTGCATGTGTGTGTGTAGCTGTGTGTGTGTGTGTGTTTGTGTCCCCACCTGGTCTCCGTTGTAGAGGGACCGCAGGGGGTTTCTCCCGCTCCTCCCGAGGGGGGGGTGGGTGGAGGTGGAGGTGGTGCTGGTGATGGGCTCCACATCTGCAGACACAACACAGATCTCAGACCAGGTCCTTCACACAGATCTCAGACCAGGTCCTTAACACAGATCTCAGACCAGGTCCTTAACACAGATCTCAGACCAGGTCCTTCACACAGATCTTAGTCCAGGTCCTCAACACAGATCTCAGACCAGGTCCTTAACACAGATCTCAGACCAGGTCCTTAACCAGATCTCAGACCAGGTCCCCGACACTGATCTCAGACCAGGTCCTTAACACAGATCTCAGACCAGGTTCTTAACACAGATCTCAGACCAGGTCCTTAACACTGATCTCAGACCAGGTCCTTAACACAGATCTCAGACCAGGTCCTTAACACAGATCTTAGTCCAGGTCCTTAACACAGATCTTAGTCCAGGTCCTTAACACAGATCTCAGACCAGGTCCCCGACACAGACCTTAGTCCTGTAGGCGGCTGTAACTCAGGCATTTAAACACGCACACACACACCCAAGCACAAACGCACGCACGGACACACACACACACACACACACACACACACACACACACACACACACACACACACACACGTCAGAAAGGTCCTGACAGACCTACTGAGACAAGGTGCTAGGTTTCTTGCTCCAAAGGCAAGTCGAAAGTGCAGCCGAGGAATTTAATCAGCAACTGTTTGGGTGCCATCCACCTCCTTCACTCATAATAAACCCCTTCCAGATGAAGGTACGGGAGTCTGGTCAGGCTGGAAGGTAGTGTTTGTCAGACTTGGAGGTGGTGTTTGCTGTGATATTGCGATTCCAGAAGATAGAACACAAGGAAATCTTTTTCTGTTGTTGACTGACGATTCACCCGTCTGAATCCAAACCTTCTACTTATCAGATGGAAGACGTGTTTCGTATGCGTTTGTGTGGCTAGCTACCTCGTCTTTCACGCATCGACTAAACCAAATCTCCTTGGGTGGGGTGAGATAACAGAGAGATGTCATGGAGTTTCTCCCTCAATGATAAAATACAGAGAAACAGATGAAGGGACCAACCAGCTGTTGGGCAAAGACTGGACAATAAAGAGAACCAGATCTTTATGAGGATAAGATCAGAGAAACGAGAGATGTGACTCAGTCTGCTTCATGGTGTTATCTGCTGGATCCATTAGGAATCATTGAGGATCTAGACTTCCTCTGAACTATTCTCCACCACCACCACCACCAACACCACCAACACCACCAGAAGCTCCGCCCAGCACCTCCACCCACCAGGGTGGTGAAGATGGGACAGAGGTGAGGCAGAGCCAGGGCTGGCCCCAAGGAGCCCAGGGGGTCTTCCGCAGACCCCCAGACTACTGGACCAGCGTGTCTGAGGAGGATTAGCTCAGGAGGTAGAGCAGTTGTCTTGTAACCGAAAGGTTGCTAGTTCGATCCCCAGCTCCTCCTAGCTGAGTGTTGATGTGTCCCTGAGCAAGACACTTAACCCTAACTGCTCCTGACGAGCTGGCTGTCGCCTTGGATGGTTGACTCTGCCGTCGGTGTGTCAATGTGTGTATTAGCTGATGTAAGTCGCTTCGGATAAAAGCGGCTGCTAAATGCCCTGATTGTAATTGTAGACCGATGAGAAGGAGATGAAATGAGAGACAGAAAGAGAGAGAGCGGACAAAGAGAGAGTACGTGATATCTACCCTACGGGGTGTCATTTGCATTTAGCAGACGCTTTTAGCAAAGCGACTAACAACGGTTAATACACGCATTGACACATCGACAGTGGAGTCAACCGTGCAAGGCGACAGCCAGCTCGTCGGGAGCAGTTAGGGTTAAGGGTCTTTCTAAGGGACACCTTGACACCAAGCTAGGGGGAGCCCAGGGATCGAACTAGCAACCTCCTGGATACAATTCAACCTGCTCTACCTCCTGAGCTCACCCAACCCAATAATGTCTCCGGAGATGATTAAAGAGTAAGGCCCGGTTCCAGGAAACAGACTCTCACCCTTCCCATGACCTGGATAACTAAACTGCGCTGACAATCGATATGTCACATCTTCTTAAACCTGTTTTCTAGAACTTCGTCATTTAGTTTCATTTGTCAGCTGAGAGAGAGAGAGAGAGAGAGAGAGAGAGAGAGAGAGAGAGAGAGAGAGAGAGAGAGAGAGAGAGAGAGAGATAAACACACAGTGTCTTGTCTGGTCTAGTCTGCTCTAGTGCCTAGTAAAGACCATTGGGACATTGCTATTCATCATCAACAATGCGTCCACACACGTCTGTCGTCACCACTTCCCCTGTAACACACACACGCCCGCACACACAGACACACACATACACACACGCACGCACACACACACCGACTGCCAGGCCCCCACGAGAACAGCAGCAGCAGCAGTCGATGACAGTTTCAAGCTATGAGATTTAAAGAGCCAGTGAACTCTTCGCTGATTCAGATTAATTCAACACTATGAGATTTAAAGAGCCAGTGAGCTCTTCGCTGAATTGGATGTGTTCAACACTATGTAATTTAAAGAGCCAGTAAAACCACTTTCTCAGATGGAATTTGAACATTTTGTGATTTAAAAAAATGTGTTTTGGAGTTTTAGGAAAGAGGGGGCGGGTGTTATCTCCATGGTTACGACCCAAACCCACTTTATGATAGTTTTTTTACTACCGTCGTTGTGTAACTTATGAGCTCATCTCCAGAGGTCTCGAAACAGCCCTAGGACCTGGTCCCGAGGGGGCCAGGTCCACGAGGTCTCTTAACAGTCCATGACCTGGTCCTGAGTGGTTCAGGTCCACGAGGTCTCTAAACAGACCAGGACCTGGTCCTGAGTGGTCCAGGTCCACGAGGTCTCTAGACAGTCCATGACCTGGTCCTGAGTGGTCCAGGTCCACGAGGTCTCTAAACAGTCCATGACCTGAGGGGTTCAGGTCCACGAGGTCTCTAAACAGTCCATGACCTGGTCCTGAGTGGTCCAGGTCCACGAGGTCTCTAAACAGTCCATGACCTGAGGGGTTCAGGTCCACGAGGTCTCTAAACAGTCCACGACCCAGTCCTGAGTAGTCCAGGTCTAGAGGTCTCTAAACAGCCCTGGGTCCTGTGGGGTCCAGCTCTTAGAGGTCTCTAAACATCCTGGGACCTCAGGAAACATCAGGGACATTAAACAGACCTCAAGGACACTTTCTACAAACACTGTTCCATCACCCATGTAAATATTGCCTCACAGTCCCCTGATACATACACAGAGAAGCCTGGAAGAGAGGGGGGAGAGAGGGAGAGAGAGAGAGAGAGAGAGAGAGAGAGAGAGAGAGAGAGAGAGAGAGAGAGAGAGCGAGAGAGAGAGAGAGAGAGAGAGACAGAGACAGAGACAGAGACAGAGATAGAGAGAGACAGAGAGAGAGAAAGAGAAAGAGAGAGAGAGAGAGAGAGAGAGAGAGAGAGAGAGAGACAGAGACAGAGACAGAGACAGAGAGCAAGAGAGAGAGAGAGAGACAGAGACAGAGACAGAGACAGAGACAGAGAGAGAAAGAGAAAGAGAAAGAGAAAGAGAAAGAGAGAGAGAGAGACAGAGACAGAGACAGAGAGAGAGAGAGAGAGAGAGAGAGAGAGAGAGAGAGAGAGAGAGAGAGAGAGAGAAGTTTGTGTGTGTGTGTGAAAGAAAATATAATATTCCAGTATGCTAATGTATTCTCTAGTCTGGTACTGTAGTGTGTGAAATCGTGTTTAATGATAGCAGTTGTGAAGCGAGAGAGAGAGAGAGAGAGAGAGAGAGAGAGAGAGAGAGAGAGAGAGAGAGAGAGAGAGAGACTCACAACAATTTGGATCCTCTGTTGTGGGATGATAAAGGGACTCATCAGAAGGCTGCGGGGCTTGGAAGGAGAGCTAAACCTGACCCCGCCCACCCACAACCGGTCAACAGAAACTGTCCTCCTTTGACAGGTGACCCCATCACAGCAGCAGGTAGGCTAGCTGTCCCCTCCCACAGGTGGACCCTCCACAGCAGGAGGCAGACTGGTTCTGCATGACTTCTGCAGCTCAGGCCACGCACATCGATGCTTCATCCACCAAAAGATCTCCAAAGATGCTCATCCATTCACTGGGAAAACCCTGTCAGGGAAACGGATGAAATGGAGAGGGCCTTCATTGAGGCAGGACCTGGACCGGATCGGACCTAGCCCAGACCTTGGCAGCTAGGCCACAGTGGTCTGGGTTGGTCTGGGCTGGACCTGAAACGGGGAAACAGTGTTCCAGTGTTGATGCAACCGGTGTTGAAAAACAGTTAGTGAAAACGGTTGGTCGAAACTCGAGTTGGGGCGAAATTTAGTTTTATATTTAGCCTGCGTTATTTGGAAACGGCGAGCGCGGATGTGTCAACACACCGCGCCACCATAGAGGTTGCTGCCATCGCCGTCGCCATGGTAACGCCAGCGGGGCAGAATCCATCAGGACTTAGGGGACAGGTGTGAGGTTCGAGCAGGGTCACATGACCGGCCTTGTCACATAAGTGCCGAGCTGCCCTCGCTTGTTAGGACGTGAACCCTAACACGCACACACACACACACACACACACACACACACACACACACACACACACACACACACACACACACACACACAGACTCACACACACACACACACACACACACACACACACACACACACACACGTCCTCAAAAACCACAGACAGAACACGTGTACGTTATGGTGATTGGCTCCTCTCTACAAGAACTTCTGAACATTTCTTAGGGAGATAAGAGACAGGATAGTGGTGGGAAAACTGAAACAGCGAGAGAGGTAGAAAGAGAGGACTGCTGTGGCGATCCATCCATTAACTGTAACTGATCCCCTGTTAATCCATTATGCACATCAATTATGAATGGACTGTAGGATAACACTGCTCCCCGCTATGAGGAACGTTGTACGCTGTGTTCTTTCCTTGAATTAATGATTATACAGAGAGAGAGAGAGAGAGAGAGAGAGAGAGAGAGAGAGAGAGAGAGAGAGAGAGAGAGAGAGAGAGAGAAAGAGGTGAATAAATCTGTCCAGTAGGATCAGTTTCCTTAGCTTTGCTCTCTGAGTCTCAGGTTGGGATCCATTCTGGTTACTATTAATCTCAGCTGCACTAGCTTTAGAGCAGCTGATGAGGCAGGAGAGATTATGAATGGCTCGTAATAAAGGGCCATTTGCTGGTCCCTGAAGATATCCCTTTCCTGAGGGCTGGATCACAACGTAATCTACAGGAAGACAGACAATGCACTCACAACAATACTACCAGCGGAGCTGCTTTCTAGCCCTGCTATAGCCTGGCTGTATATATATATATATATATGAAAAAATAAAGCAAGCTATGACTTGTCAAGGATTAGAATGATTTGGTAGATAAGAGAGCACAAAAAGCAAACATGTCACCCCGGTTTGTTGGTTTTTACTGTCACAGAGGATGACTTCAGGGTTGTCATGTGAAGTTCAGGTTCAGCTTGGGTTCCAGGGAAGGGAAGAGGTGAATGTTTTAAACTAACCGTATGCGTCACCTCCTGTTGAGTTGGCAGAAAGTTTAGTTCCCTATTATGAGTGTCATCAGTTGCTTGGTCACAAGCTAAAGGTTATTAACGGTTGACAAGCAGCCATGACAAGCATGTTATCACAAGTTATCGTATCAGTTGAAAACATACAGCTATTAAATATATGAATTATACTTAATATAAGGTTACTGATAACTATACTCCAGAGATAGGTTGTAAGTATACAGTAACTCTCATATATGGTAACTATACTAAGTATACGATAACTATACTAAATACACGGTAACTATACTCCATACACGGTAACTATACTACACACACGGTAACTATATGAGAAACAGAGTAACTATAGTGGATATATACGGTAACTATACTAGATACACGTAACTATAATAGTAACACGGTAACTATACAAGATATACAGTAACTATACTAGATATACAGTAACTAATAATTACTGTATATAGTTAAAAAACTATCCTAGATACACAGGGACTCTACTGGTAAGCTGGCCTTGTTCATCTCACTGCTGTTCATCACGAGTCATCACGTCCCCCACAGTCAGTTTGTGTGTGTGTGTGTGTGTGTGTGTGTGTGTGTGTGTGTGTGTGTGTGTGTGTGTGTGTGTGTGTGTGTGTGTGTGTGTGTGTGTGTGTGTGTGTGTGTGTGTGTGTGTGTGTGCGAGTCTAGGGAGGGAAGTGATGAAGGAAGCGGAGCGTTGTAAACGTGTAGCCCCGGTACAGTGGCCGGTGTGAGGATGAATTCACGGCCGTCATGGTGGGCGGCGTGGGGGTGATGAGCCGGTTCATGACAAATGGCCTCTCAGGTGTCTCTTCAGAATGAATGTTGGGGCATGTTGGTACAAATTGGTTGGTCTTCACAAATCGTATCATTTACCAATCGCTTCTCAGCCATTTTAAAAAAGAACGTATCCGTTTCACCGAATCTCTTTTAGTTTGCACGGCATTGCTTTGCGCTCATCTTCACCTCTCTCTCTCTCTCTCTCTCTCTCTCTCTCTCTCTCTCTCTCTCTCTCTCTCTCTCTCTCTCTCTCTCTCTCTCTCTCTCTCCCTCCCCCTCTCTCTCTCTCTCTCTCTCTCTCTCTCTAGGTTAAGTCCCATAAACCGTTGAACACTACAGTCCTCCAGGTCCATCTCTGACCCCCCTAGCACCTCCGCTGTCACCCTAGGGGGGCCATCCGCCGGGCCGTGCCCGGGCCGGGCATGCGGGAGGCCGGGGGTCCGAGAGGGGAACGGGTCGGGGTGATTAGGCAGAGGAATGCGGGGGTCTCCTGGAAGGGGCTTCTCAAAACATTCCACCCCTCTCCACACACTGCGCTTATTCATATTCTCCCCCCTTTCATTGTGTCTCTTGTTTCTGTTTTCCTTGCGCGCGAGTCCCTCGCTGCGTGCGTTGACGCACGCACGCAAACGCACGCCGCGAGGGACTGCGCGCACTCTGGCTGTTTACAAAGAGCGACCGGACATGGTTTAGTGGAGGGAAAAGGGATATAAGTTGGGCTGGCATCTTAAATCAGGTGTGTCCTGGCCGTGGAGAAGGTTAACTCAGCGTGACTAACGGTGACCATCCGACACGGATCCGTTCTACCGTCAATCATCCCAGGTGGGAGCGATTGATTCACCCGTTATACATGCGAGGGTCTTACCTTGCTTGGTGACGGTCTGGAGGTAGAGGACAAGGGCGACCAGCGAACCGAGGCATGTGGCCAGGACCATGCGTCCCCCGCGGGGCATCCTCATCCTGGGTCACCGGGTCCCGGTCCGTCCCGATCCCGGGTTCGACACGAGACCGCCCCGTCAATCACAGCTAGGAGCCGGTGTCTCCACAAACCGAATCCAATCTGCTGGAGTAATTAGAAACCAAACTGGATTCCGTGGTTTACCGTTACTTAAACCGGGCTATAGTGTTCCGGGTCTGCGGGTGATTTAAAACCATCACGACCATGAGTTCGGCTGCAAACTAACGAGAAGTCGGTTCGCTCTCGTTCGCTGCTCACTTTGTCTCTTCTTGGAGGACCAGCCCGATCTAGCAGCTACTTTTTTCGAGGTCTCGGAAAACTTGTGTAGAGCTACAGCCTGCTGCACCGCCCCCCCCCCCCCCCCTCGGAGCAGGACCGGGGCAGGGTGCCATGACGTCACGCCCACTTCCCCGTTACTTTGTGACAAAGCGCACAGGAGTACTCTCTCGCTCACACGGACATGTGTCAGCCTCTATTCGTGTCTGAGGTCAGCAATACTGCCTGCATCATGGTTATCATCGTCATAGTTTCGGGTCTTCATCATCTCCGTAGTAACACCGGTGGAGTAGAATCCCCACGTCATCACCTGGGCAACCACAACTGAAACGAGAAAAGAGTTTCAAAACAGGCTTACTACAACGATTGCAAGATAGCCTACATAAATACTGTATATGTTTATGACAGGCTGTATTATATATTATATATTTTTTAGGTTAATGATAAATGGCAATAGTGGGGGAAATACAAATAGGCATACAGCATTTTAAATTGAGTGTAACGATACAAATATAAATGATATTATCATAATCCAGTTATATATATGTATGATTCATTTGTAAATTTCCTCCAAATGTAATATTTCTCCCTAATGCGGTGTGTCCACAGTGCGACACAAAGTTCCCTTTGTGTCCACACACAGCCATGGTCCAGGAATATCTCCGGAACATTCAGGCAAAACACCATGGAAACTTTTCACTCAGAGATCACAGCAGATCCGTTTATCTCTGGTTCCCAAATTTAGTTTAGAAGTGAGTCTTGTTGGTTTGACTCAAAGAATGACACGGGTTTCCAGTGGAACACAAAACCGGCTCCTGGGTCCTAGTGTCCGGACACACATGCTATAATACTGCTGCCGCAGCTCACTTGGTCAGGGTGGAGGTTCTGGTGAGGTTCTGGTAAAGTGAGGTTCTGTTGTAGTGAGGTTCTGTAGAGGTGAGGAGATGTTCTGGTATGGTGAGGCTTTAGTGAGGTGAGGTTGGTCTGTTATGAAGAGGTTCTGAGGAGATGAGGTTCTGGTGAGATTAGTTTCTGGCGAGTTAAGAAGGTTCTGCTGAGGTGAGGTGAGGTTCTGCTGACGCTAGGTTCTGCTGACGCTAGGTTCTGGTGAGGTGAGGGAGTTGATGTCCTTGTGTAGTAACAAGCAGTGATACATGTCATTCAAGGATGCCTTCTGAATGAAAGGTATCAGAGATCTTTGCTGCCCCCTACAGAACAGAGACAGCATGACAACATAGACCTCATAGACCTGGGTCTGGCAGGAGATAAACGTGCAGATTACAGCCTCCGTGCAGATTATAGCCTCGGTACATTTTACAGCCTCAGTACAGATTACAGCCTCAATCAGGATTACAGCATCAATCCGTATTACAGCCTCAGTACAGATTACAGCCTCAATCCAGATTACATCATCGATCCAGATTACAGCCTCAGTACAGATTACAGCCTCAATCCAGATTACGGCCTCAGTATAGATTACAGCCTCATCCAGATAACAGCCTCAATCCAGATTACAGCCTCATCCAGATAACAGCCTCAATCCAGATTACGGCCTCAGTAAAGATTACAGCCTCAATCCAGATAGCAGCCTCAATTCAGATTACAACCCCAGTATAGATTACAGCCTCAATCCAGATAACAGCCTAAATTCAGATTACAGCCTCAATTCAGATTACAGCCTCAGTAGGGATTATAGCCTCAATCCAGATTACAGACTAGATTGCACATCTGGAGGATAATAGGTTACAGAGGAGAGTAGGATGTAGCTCATCATAACATACAGAGAGAGGATTATAGTAGTATCATAATATCATGTATGGGGGAGTAGATTTAAGGGCTTTCGTTTATTTTCGACTTTTCTAACTCTTCAGTTATATTTCGACAGTTCCCTGAGAAGGAGCAGTAGAATGAGTGTGCAAACTGACACCACCGCAAAACTTTTTTTGGGGCTTTTCCGGCCTTCAGGAGGTTGAGTGACAGCCAGGACAGTCGCTAGGCAACAAGGATTCAGCTAGGTGGAGGAGTGTTCCATGATTGGTGCGCTGCTCTCTACCAGCCACTTCCTGCGGGTGCAGGAAGTGCTTCTGCCAGGGTGAGATAAGGGGAGGGGTGGGGGGGAGGGGGGGGGTACCAGTCATGATCTTATGTTGATATTAGGCAAGGCAACTTTATTTATATAGCACTTTTCATACACAAGGCAGACTCAAAGTGCTTCACATATAAACATTGTCACACAATAAAATAAAATAATAGATAAGTAAAAGAAAACATATGCAAAGAAATGGGTAAAATAGAAAGTTAAAAAGGCATTTTAGTATTAAAATAGAAAATATAAGGATGAAGTTAGTGAAGAAAACTTTAATCTCTTAACATCTCAGTGCCACAGTTTTGGCGTGATGGCTACCAGTGAAACACTCAACACTCACAGGGTGGTTGGCTGATATTTAGAAACTTGATCGGGCTTCTGTCTATCCACACCCACCCACCACCGGCACCCATTTATCTGTCCACACGCATCCACCCATCCTCCTCCACTCTTTCACCCATCCTCCCCTGCCCTTCCACCCATGATCTGTCCGTCCTCATCCACCCACCCAACCCGAGCCAGCACTACTGCAGCCTCTCATTGTAGACGGCTGTAATGATGCTAAACATCCCCTCCACGTCCTTGACTTTAAAGCTACAGCCGGGGACGTTGGAATCCAAACTATGGAGGGAGAAAGAGTCTATATAGGGGAGGTTTACCGCAGCACGTCCAAACCAAAACCACGAGACACACACATGTGGATGGCATGTAGGCCTGTTTTTATGGGAGTTGTAGTCACGTTATGAATCATTGGAGATGCCTGACACGAGAAATGTTATCTGGTTTGGCTGGAAAGTGACTGTTATTTAGGGTGCCTGGTGGCTGATTTAACACAAATTACATCACACTATCTACATGACTACAACATAAGCTACAATGCGCACTACATTGTGATTGGTCACTCTACAATGAAGACTGAATTGTGATTGGTCACTCTAGAATGTACACTCGTTTACTGGACTGTGAAACACTTCTATTAAACCCATTAGTGACACCATGGAAAGCATGAATCATTGTGTGTGTGTGTGTGTGTGTGTGTGTGTGTGTGTGTGTGTGTGTGTGTGTGTGTGTGTGTGTGTGTGTGTGTGTGTGTGTGTGTGTGTGTGTGTGTGTGTGTGTGTGTGTGTGTGTGTGTGTGCGTGCGTGTGTGTGTGTGTGTGTGTAGTGTAGTGTACGTGTATGTGTACATGTGTTTGTCTATGTGTGTGTGTGTGTGTGTGTGTGTGTTTGTATGTGCGTCTGCCCGGTGCTTGTGTGTGTGTGTGTGTGTGTGTGCGTGCGTGTGCCCGGTGTGTGTGTGTGTGTGTGTGTGTGTGTGTGTGTGTGTGCCGGTGTTTTTGTATATGTGCGTGCACGTGTACTGTACATGTCTATGTGTGGTTTCTCTGTGTATGTGTACATGTCCCTGTGTGTGTTTGTGCATCTACTGTATGTGTGAGCGTGTGTCTCCGTGACAACGTGTCCATGAGTGTGTGAGTGTTGACGGTTAAGAGGAGAAGGGCTGCTGCTAATCAGTGCAGCGGCTGTTTAGATCCCCAGGCACCTTGCTCACAGGCACTCGGGACAGTTTTCTAGACCAAACGGTTTACATCGCAGCGCTCAACGCCCAGCCTACGGACGGCCCACGAGGGAGACTTCCTAGGTGCTGCCTCGATTATTCCTGGCTAGTCACCCGTAACAAAGAAACAAGCCGTACACACATCGTGCCACACGGACTTCACCTCCAGAGAACCATACTCCTGTAAAAGGATGCAGCCGTATTCCATGTTATGAAAGTGTGTATTTGAAGGCTGTTCCACTAACGCTGGGTCTCTAATGCGGTGTGTGTGTACTCTAGTGTGTGTGTGCGTGTGTGTGTGTGTGTGTGTGTGTGTGTGTGTGTGTGTGTGCGGCCATGTGTTCCTTACGTCCTGTAACCGCTCCTGGTATGCGGAGCATTCCTCTGAAGCGTGCGCAACCTAGAGCCTTGCAGTGAGTCTCAGTGTGTGTGTGTGTGCAGGTGCGTGCGCATGTGTGCACATGCACGTGTGTGTGTAAGCATTCTTGAGCGTGTGTATGCGTCAAGCCAACAGGAAGCCAGACAACAGGAAGTGAAGGTATAGACGGTTCACAGTGTTCTGTATCGATGTTTCCTTCAGCAGCATGGAGCGGGCTGGAGTACCCAGGACTAAGAGGCCTGTTTGGGGGTTGGTAATGGGAGAGGCCCCCCTCTACGCTCCACACACCACCTCCCTGCATCCCCGGGGGTCCCAGCAGTACCCTGGGCCAGGGCTTTGTGTGTCCCCAGCATTTAATAAAATGGAGTCAGAGTCTACCTCGGTGAATAACACGCTAATCAGCTGTGGCATGTAAACATAGTGAGGTTATGGAAAGGGCTAGGCTAGGTGCTAACCCTGGGTCTCAGGCTAGGTCTTTAGGTGTAGGGGTAGGGTCAGGGCTAGGGTTAGGGTCAGGGTTATAGTTAGGGTCAGGGTTAGGGTTAGGGTCAGGGCAGTGGCGAAGCTAGACCTTTTTTGGGTGGGCTCAAGCCCACCCAAAACTTGCCTTAGCGCACCCTATCGTTTTCGTCCTCAAATCTAATATTCTTCCTTTTTTTTTTACACAAGCAATGGGAGGATGGGTACTGTACACTAATGAATAGGCTCAATTGGGCCTGTGAAATCGAGCGCAACCTTCCTGCAGGAATCTCTTACCTCTGATTGGTTGGTGGGTGTCTCCTGTTTGAAAAAAACAAAAATGCAGCACGAGCGCACCTAACATAGGTTCTGCTACTTCGTCTGTCAAAGAGGCTAACTAGTCTTTATCAGAAAATCCATGACTTCCAGCTGTGTTATAACATGACCAGGTAATAATTCATTTTAAAACCTTGACATAATCTGTCAGATGTCTATATAATGCCAGTTGACCACAAGGTGATTCTATCTATGCCGCTTCTTGAATTGCTTCATGTTTTAGTCGGCAGAGGCTTGTAATGGTGCGTAGCATGATAAGCATGATAAGGCGCAAGGAGCAGAAAAAGTTGACATGGGTGCTAATTTTCAGTTTAAAAAAACGCTGGCATTATTTTATCAGCTGAGGGCGTTTTCATTGCCATAACAACGTGAGCTAATCAACAAGTAGGCCTACAACATGTTCCAAACTAATACTATGAGACTCGCCCTGAAAACGCCCTCAGATAAAATAATGCCAGAGTTTTTTTTAAACTGAAAATTAGCACCTGTGTCAACTTTTTCTGCTCCTTGTGCCTTATCATGCCACGCACCATTAGTCTAGTACATGCTGTACTTGACGCAGTTTAGTGCTACCAAAATAGCGGGCTGTTTCTCATAGAATTAGGCTAGTAAGCCCACATGTTGTACTTTTGGACTTTTTTATAAAAGTTTTATAAAAATGTATGTTGATACAATTTATAAAAATGTATGGGTCCCTGAAAGTGAGGCGACATAGTTTAATGCTCCCGAAATAGTGGTCGGTTTCTCATAATATTAATTTCTAGTACATGTTGTACTTGTTAATTTTCTTGCATCACAAGTCTATGTGTATGTTGATACAATATTCTGATATCAATGAAACGATATTTGTTTTGAAGTTCGCATTTTACTTTGTCTTCACAATTTTAGTATCCATTTTCCATATTTATCATGCATAGTTTACTTTGAAAACCAATGTGAAAGTAACTGTGTAAATACAAAAAAAAGGGGAAAATATGGTAATCTGAGTGAAAATTACCCAAAGGAAATGTAATATACCTCAAATTTCTTATTGCAGTTCACATCCATTTGATTACTCCTTCATCCAAACAGTCTTCTTTCCTTTCATCACTTTTGTGGTTCAGGGGCCGTATTCACAAAGCATTTTATCTTACCGCTAGGAGTGCTCCTAACTCGCGCTAAAACATTTTACGTAGGAGTTTTTTCTTAAAAGTTATTCACAAAGCCGCTGAGACCTACTCTTACTAAGGATAAATCACAAAGAGTGAACTAAGAGTGACGCGCCGTTGCTATGGATTACGTCAATTCTCGTGCACGAGTTTAGAAGCGGTCAGTTCGGTGATTGGTTGTTCAGACGAGCCCACTGAATCACCGAAAAACAAGGAAATAGCCTAGGCTAGAAATGAATTCCTATTAAGTAGTTATAGTGCAGTTAGCAGAATACACGCATGATGACAATTTTGTGCAGACCACGATAATGACGTTGTAGCCTGCACGTTCAAGAGAGAGAGAAAGCAAACAATAAAAATACGTAAAATCTAAAAGAAAATAAATGTTACGAACTACCCAAGTGTTGACTGATTTGTGCCAAGGTGTTTACCTAAAATGTGTTTTCAAAGTGATCCCTAAATGCCAGTCCACTCGGTTCCACACGGCCAAATTCCTTGTAATGTTGATTGCCATCATCATCATCATCATCATCAACGTCTGGCTGTGGAATGTTCCTCCGCTTGCAAAGGTTGTGTAGAATGGCACATACAGTGATTACTGTGCTTGCCCTCTCTGGGGTGAGGCGTATTTCGCCGTGGAGGACATGAAACCGACGTTTCATCTGCCCAATTCCTCTCTCCACAACATTTCGTGTATGTTTGTGTGCTCGCAAAGAGCCAATACGATGTGTTTTACGCATAGGACTAAGCGTAATCTGCGTAATCACTTACATGTTACACTGTAACTGTGCTCCCGGTTGTGGATTAAGGTAGGGTGTCTAGAGCCACGTCTTGCATGGATATTCACTGTCACCCAGCAAGTGACACCCAACTCCTATATCTCAAAAAGCTGCCTCAGACCGCTCACCATTAAAATGCGCGAATCATGGGTAGCTGAAGATCCAGGCCACTTTGCAACAACATCCAGTAGGCTATGTTAAAACTTGCATCAAAAACAACCTGCGTGTTGATGGAATGCACTTTCTTCCTATTGACGAACACGTCCTCGTCTTTTGATGGCGCAATTATTTTTATTTTTTATAAGTTATATATATTTTTTTATAATTTATAATTTTTATAACATTTTATTTCGGGACTAATCGGATTATTCCTGTTAGTCGGGGATGTTATTGCATCGCGCATTAACTCCACAATAAATTGAATACCCTAACATTTCGTCTCGCAGGCATTTTACGATTCTTTGTGAATAGGTCTTACTGAGTTAGGAGTCCTCTTGAGGACTTTTAAGCTCTCCTAGACTTAGGTGCTACTTTTAGTCCTAAAATACTTTGTGAATTGCTCTTAGTGAAAAAAGTTAGGAGTCCTAAATTTAAGAGTGACACGCCCATTATTTTTAGGAGTTACTCCTAAATTCGCCAGTTAGGACCTACTTTTAGCCCTAAGATCCTTTGTGAATACGGCCCCAGAACTGCATTATTTAGCTGACACTGGCTTAGACCATGCATCAGCATAGTAACTAAGAAAATAAAGGTCACAGAATCTTAACAAAATAAAAATCATGGATAATATCATACCACATAATGCTACATTTACAAAAGTATTGTCTATAACTCAAAAGGTTAAGTTATAAACAATTTAGTTCTTCTTAAAAAGCTAGAGACTAGCCAAAATGTGTTTAATCCTTTCCTCTGGGATGAAATACTCATTGGTATTATGATTATGTATGTTACAAAAGGTGTGTGCTTTTCTGACAATAAACCAGCGGACGGTTAAAAAATATACAATGTGTTGGATTGATGGATAATTACATAGAATTACCCCCCACCAGAATAAATGTAGGTCACCCTAAAATGAAGCAGAATGCAGGAAATCACAACTACGATTCCCCCCCCCCCCCTTTATATGCTTCATATACCCCTGTAGCTTCCTGGGGCTGAGCCCCCTGAAAAGTCAGAACCTAGAATCGCCCCTGGGTCAGGGTAAGAGTCAGGGTTAGGGCTAGGGTTAGGGTCAGGGTTAGGGTCAGGGTAAGAGTTTGGGTTAGGGTTAGGGTCAGGGTAAGAGTCAAGATTAGGCCTGGGGTTAGGGTCAGGGTTAGGGTCAGGGTTAGGGCTAGGGTCAGGGCTAGGGTCAGGGTAAGAGTTTGGGGTAGGGTTAGGGCCAAGGTTAGGGTACTCACCAGATGAGTCGTGGGGTTGGACAGAGGTCTGGCCGTCGTCCAGGAGAGGGGCACGAGGGGATATGACATCACAGAAAGGGGCGGAGTCATCCCCATCACAGGGCGACGGATCAGGGGAGGAACAGCACAAACCTCAAAGAAAGATCCCCAGAAAGGGTCCTTCTGCATAACAAGGTCCACAAGCAGATATGTATTTACATGTTTACAGTATACACCAAAGGCTGCGGGAAGACCATATTAACGCACGGAGATGGCGAGCGGCCATCTGGCAGCCCAGACAGTCTCCTGCTCATCTTCCTCTACGCTGTACAGGGTGCTTGGGCCTTAACCAAGAACCCTGTTAACGTGAGCTGAACCCACTGAACAGACGTTCCAACAGAGAGGAGCAGAGCTTTACGTTACAAGCGACGCGGGAGGCTTACCCACGGTAACCGGTAACAGATGAGTGGGGGGTCGGGTTTCTTCATGCAGAGATATTCTCTCACTGCTTGACTCACTGTTGAGCAGGGGGACGGGCGTGTATCAGTGAGTGTGTTTGTGTGGCGTGCATCGCTTGGGGTGGTTTAGACACGTGTGAACGTGATTCAGCGTTTAGATTATTCCACAGTGCAACAGCAGTACTGACACGAAAGCTGTAGGCACTTTTGTGCAAAGAGGGCTGGGTTATTAATACATTTAAGATGTGGGGTATTAGTTTTGATCTTATCTTATTTAATGAAGCGAAAAAAGAGCTTCACACAAGAGCTTTACACGCACGCACGCACACACGCATGCACGCACATACGCACACCTGAACTGATTCTGTGACATGATTGGATAAAACTTGGCAGGACTTTCACACAGGAGACACACTCTAAGGTCGTGGATGCTTGCTCCCCGTAGCTCATTGTAGCTCACCATAGTTCTCATAACGTCCTCCAAAGTTAATTACTGATCTACATCCTTTAGCTAGGTTAGCTCTGATCTCCGGCGGCTAGCTACAGCTTAGCCTAGCGACCAGCACTCCGTCCGCAGACTTCACGGCTCCCATAATGCTGCTGTAGTCGCTAACGGGCTTAGCAGATTAGCTCTAATGAGAGCCTGCCCCATGCGGCGGCGGTGCTCCCCGGCCGGGGGCCACATCAAGGGGCCAGACACGATGGCCGTCGTTAAGTAAATATCCAACCGGGCCCGGAGCCGCCGGATCACAGGAGCCCCCGCCGGAGAGAGGGCGGCAGGGCTCCGCTTCATGTGGTCGCTCAGCGTGGAGCCGGGCTAATGACCCCGACATTAACCCTGGGAGGATGACAGCCGGGGGCCCGCAGTGCTCCAAACAGGCGGCGCAGGGAGAGCCTCACTTTCTAATCTGGACGAGACGGATCCCTCTCATTGAGCGGGGGAAATGAGGGAGGCTCGTGAGGAGCGTCTGGAGGCAGGGAGCCGGACGCGAGCCGGGGTTTAGGAACGTCGTACCGTGGAGGTCAGGGTCCCTACAGAGGGCGGGGGGGACATGCTACAGACATACAATTAGTCAGAGAATAACACCCAACTAGACACACAGCTAGTCAGAGAATAACACACAACTACAGACACACAGCTAGTCAGAGAATAACACACAACTACAGGCACACGAGTCAGAGAATAACACACAACTAGACACACAGCTAGTCAGAGAATAACACCCAACTAGACACACAGCTAGTCAGAGAATAACACACAACTACAGACACACAGCTGGTCAGAGAATAACACAAAACTAGACACACAGCTAGTCAGAGAATAACACACAACTAGACACGCAGCTAGTCAGAGTATAACACACAACTACAGACACACAGCTAGTCAGAGAATAACACACAACTACAGACACACAGCTGGTCAGAGAATAACACAAAACTAGACACACAGCTAGTCAGAGAATAACACACAACTAGACACGCAGCTAGTCAGAGTATAACACACAACTACAGACACACGAGTCAGAGAATAACACACAACTACAGACACAGCTAGTCAGAGAATAACACAAAACTACAGACAAACAACTAGTCCAAGAATAACATCCAACTACAGACACACAGCTAGTCAGAGAATAACACCCAACTAGACACACAACTAGTCCAAGAATAACAAACAACTACAGACACACAACTGTAGTTATAGATGAGAGGTAACTGAGTAGAGTAGATTAGAAAAGAAGCATACCATATGTTGGAGATAATAGAATAGAATAACGTTGACAGGTCTAGAGATGTATTTGGTTAAGTGGGTCAGAATTGATTGTTTTCAGCTGGAAAATAAAATAAAATCCAAAACTGTATTTGAGGAAATAAATCATAATAGACCATGGCATAAATAGTACACTTCATTTGATTGAAGGCCTTGTCCTAAGCCAAGGCCTGTTCGGATTTGAACCGTTTTTCCTATTTACTCTGAAGGCTCAGTTCTCCTGCCTGCAGCAGGCTCTGCTGTCTGAGCTGGTGTTTGACCCTCTGAACAGAAAACACATTTATTTGATTTTAAAATATAAAGTTAACTCAATCAGCACCCTGGACAGAAACGCTCGTAACTCGAGAAGGGTTGAGCAACGTTCTGTGGAGGCTTCCAGAAGTCTTCTGACCAAGAGGTCTGGTTCTGGTCGGCTCCGCTTCGGCACAACAATGCAACGCGCACGCTGTGGTGTCTAATGGACGTAATCAGGGACAGCAGCTGAGGGCTACACAGGCTCTCCTTTGTTATACACACACATACACAAAACACACACACACACACAAAAACACAAACACACACACAGGTGGAGAGAGGAGGGCAGAGCTGTAGAGAGGAGAAACAAGGAGAGGAGAAGAGGGGGGGAGGAGAGGAGAGCAGAATAGAGGAGAGGGGAGGAGAAGAGAGGAGAGAAGAGAGGAGAGGAGAGGCGAAGAGAGGAGAAACAAGGAGAGGAGTAAAGAGGGAAGAAGAGAGTAGAGGAGAGCAGAAGAGTGGAGAGAGGAATGGAGACGAGAGGAGAGGAGTAGAGAATGAGAGGAGAGAGAGGAGAGGCAAAGAGAGGAGAAACGAGGAGAGGAGTTCTCAGGATTAAAGAGAACGTTCCGTCCTACCAGGATGAACATGCTGACATGGACCCCTCAGCACAAACTCATCCTAACACACAGACGCACACACACACCTGAGGAAGTCTGCAGTGTGGCCGCCATCTAGTGGTAACAGAAGGAACTGCTACTTGAGGAGCTGCCCTTGCATAGCTTGTAAAAGACTACATATAATATAACGTGTGTGTGTGTGTGTGTGTTTGAGATGAAAGGTTTGATGTTGTGCAGGCAGACATCTTGAGGATTGTTCACACGAGGAGCCTTCTGATCCACTGATCCACAATGACTCATAAAACACGACGCTACAGCTGCATATCGTTACCCAGGCTACCTGACGAGACGAAGGCATATGTGGGTTCTGACGTGCAGCTGGAGCAGTGCCTACAGGCTGCTGCTGAGGAGAGCGTGTTCAGCACAGAGCGTCTGGAGGAACGCATGTCAGCCGGAACACACCTGACCAGGTGTTCATCTCCTCCGTCTGGGTCTGCTCCACACAAGTGTCGTCCCCCCCCCCCCCCAAGGGACCCCTAGAGAGGACGTATTCTGATTGGTCAATTAGGGCTTTCTTCAAGCTGTGCTTTCTGCGCTCTGCTAGACTCTCTCCTCCTCATGCTGTGAATAACGTCTCACAGGATGTTTAGATTTTGCGTTGCATTTCCACTTATCATAATGTGAGATCGTTTCTGTATGATTCATGTTATTGTATTCATTCTATTGTATTTCTCATTTATATTTATATATATATGTGTTTTGTCTGATGTGAATCCGATTTCCTTCCAGAAATGAACAAAGCTCCATCTTACCTCTAATCTCATCTTAAGAAGAGAGAGAAGACGTCAGAGTAGAAGCGCGGCCATCTCTCCTCCTGTGGACACTAAGCTGCCGGTCTTCCAGCTCTATTATTCAACAAGAACAGATACCCCACCCATCATGTTGGAGACAGGAGGAGCGCTCAACAGAGATCAGTAAACCCTCAAAAGAACCCGATGATCACCGTTGACCTGTTCAAACATCCATCCCTCAAGGCTGCTAGACTCACGTTGTTCGCTGAACTGAACTCTTAGGCCCAATCCCATTTCTACCCCTTACCCCTTACCCTTACCCCTCCCCCTTGTTTTGAAGGGTTTAGGGGAAGGGGTAAAGGGTAGAAATGGGATTGGGCCTTAGTCGTTAGATAAACATTAAATTCCAGGACTGGACAATGCTGGTGATTTACTCTGTGACTCATACGTCTCCTACTCTGAGATTGTCCCGTAGAACAGGGTTCATCCTAAAACAACCCAGAGCCACAAGCTCCCCAAACCCAAGGCCTTCAGGAACACAAACAGGATGAGAGAGAGCCTGGTATCATTAAAGAGCTGGCCAGACCTCCGGCCCTCGGTGAGCACTGAGTGGAACACCCCGAGGAAAGCGATTAGGCCTTTGATCTTTCTTTAAAGGCGTCCGATAAGCAGAGCGGTCTGTATGGTTCTGGGGAATCGATTACAAATCGATTATTCTCTGATAAGCGGGTCCTCAATAAGCTTTGATCCCGGTTCCTGGAGAGCTGGAGTCGCTGCAGGCTCCGCCTCCACGCATCAGAGATCAAAGCTGATGGTTTGTCTGAGGTTCAGCTCGTCTTTTTGAGTTTATCCGTAGTGGAGTCGTTCTATTCCTTCTATGAACACACACACATACGCGCACACACAGAGACACAGACACACACAGCAACACAAAAGCAAGCAAGCAGACAGACAGACAGACAGACAGACAGACAGACAGACAGACAGACAGACAGACAGACAGACAGACAGACAGACAGACAGACAGACAGACAGACAGACAGACAGACAGACAGACAGACAGACACACAGACACAGACACAGACACAGACACAGACACACACACACACACACACACACACACACACACACACACACACACACACACACACACACACACACACACCAACACACACACACACACACACACGATACGCCAGGTCTGTTGAAACAGGAAGAGGAAGTCACACAGAAACGCCCCAGCCGTCTCGACACCCAGAGAGACAAAGAATTCAATTTCCTGGGACAGAGTATGTGCTGGCTCCTCTCACGAGATAAGTGGGGAGGCATTAACGGGGAGATGATGAGCGTAGCATCGCAGCGCTACGTGCTTCCAGAAATGAGGAAATGCAATTTGAAGAACATTTTTCCTCATCCGTCAGAACACAACACACTTTGATTCGAAGGCAGTGTAGCGAATAGGCATATTATTATAGCAAGGAAGTCTATGATGTAAGTGCTGCCGGGTGCTTTTTCTGATTGGCAGGTGCTATATTAAACACATCCACGGTAAAGGTGGTCGCTTTCATGTCGCTAGCCAGGGTTAAGATAGTCTACCGTGTAAACACATCGCTGGGCAGGCTTCTCCTCCGACACCGTGAGAAATACAAATCCATTCAGATGAATCAGCCATGGGTGTCATTTGAACATTGTAATTGGATACATGGCTTTAGTTATTATTTGTTTAGCGAGTGTGGGTTGAGGAACTTCTGCTTGTGTTTTCTTAAATATCCCCGAAAGAACAGCTGTCACTTATCACTCACTTGTTAAAAAAACCCATTAATACAACGTTGATATCAAACAGTGATTTATAAAATCTTTTATAAAAAAGATGCAACACAGACGTCTGTGTTGCTTCCGCAGATTTTATAAAACACCATACGGACAGATGTTAGGACAGATGTCAGTCCCCCCCCGGGAGGAGGAAGCTGCGCATCCCGTTGTTGGTTCCTGTGTTGCGGCTGCGCCATTACACGGCTGGCTGGGCGCGTGCGTGCTGGGGGCACCGCGCGGACTCGCGCCGGGCCGCTGACATTTAATACGGCGCGCGACAACTTTATCTCCCGCTAACATGAAGGAGCCGCAGGCGGAGATGTTTAATTACAGACACCGCCCATACACCACGGCCTCCCCCTGCACGTGTAGATATTTATAGAGCAAACACGAGCTGCGTGGAGGGCCGTGGACCGCGGGTCGCTCGTGCGTGGAAATTGGATTTGTCAGCACGCGTGCGGTGCGGTGTTTTGAACCAATCAAAGCTCGACAGACAATCTCCTCCGGTACAAGGGATGCTGAGGGTCTACAGGACAGGGATGGGGGATACACGTGGCAGAAAAGATTGATTATTGTCTTTGTGAGTTGGATCGTTGAACGGGATGAGTGATGGGTTGGCTACCTGGTGGTTTGGAATTGCAACGGAAATTCAAATGTTACAAATAAAATGATATTGTCAACGACACTAGTGTTTGATTTCACAAGTCTTACTTGATATTACAGGGCAGAATATTTGGACTGGTCAGTCAGGATTTGATGGGCGATAGGGGGAGCACCCACTGAGGAAAAAACATACTTTTTAGAGATACTTTCTCTCAAGATGTGTCTTGTTGCAAAGACTGCAGTTTATTTTAATCATTCAAGGTGTTTTTAACAGTGGCTGAATAGATAATGTGATGCAAACGCTGGTTGCGAGGATTAAAACTCCCTTTACTGCCAAAATGAACAACTTGAAAGACGTTTGAATGAAAGCAGATGATTAACATTGATCATTTGTATTGATGTATCCTTTTGATCAAACACTGATCTAATAACTCACAGGACTTTGTTTGGAGTGATTCTATAAATTTGAGCATTGTAACGGAATTCTTTAATCTATAGTCATTTAGAGACTTATCCCTAGCAACCTAAACTGAATCCAGACTCAAACCATTAAGGAGCAGGTAGGGGTTAGACAATACAGAGACGGGTCATTAAGGAGCAGGTAGGGGTTAGACAGTACAAAGCAGGTCATTAAGGAGCAGGTAGGGGTTAGACAGTACAGAGACAGGTAATTAAGGAGCAGGTAGGGGTTAGACAGTACAAAGCAGGTCATTAAGGAGCAAGTAGGGGTTAGACAGTACAGAGACAGGTCACTAAGGAGCAGGTAGGGGATAGACTGTACAGAGACAGGTCATTAAGGAGCAGGTAGGGGTTAGACAGTACAGAGACAGGTCATTAAGGAGCAGGTAGGGGTTAGACAGTACAGAGACAGGTCATTAAGGAGCAGGTAGGGGTTAGACAGTACAGAGACGGGTCATTAAGGGGTAGGGGTTAGGGAACCTTGATAAGGACCTGACGACACTGGGGATCGAACCCAGAACCTTCCAGCAGCTGGGCTAACCTGCTGCCAGCGAGCACAAGGGCTTTATGCTAATGAAGAACATGGCCGTCTGCAGCCGTGAGGGGAGAGACACGTCCTGTTAATGAACTCACCCCGCCCGCTCCTCTCCACTCCCTCCTGGGGCTCCGGGCAGACGCCCGCTGTCGGGTATTAACCCCACAACCAGAGGAACACCACACCTCTTAATCACCACGGAAGGGGAACCCATCAGGCTGTTTGCTCATGGGCACAGGGGAAGCAGGGACTAAAAGGGAACCAAGAAAAGTGAGTGGATTAGACAGCGAAGCGTCTAAAATCGAACCAGCTGCTTCCAGGTCAGTCCGAGACAACCGGTGCATCACAGCCCTCCATGTGGCTCGGTTCACACGAGGGAAACGAGCAGTTCAGTGCTTCTGTCCTTCGCTCTGAACACCGGCGAGAGCGGTGGGACCAGCGCGTTCCACGAGCGTTCTGCTCACGTGAGGCTGAGGAGATCCGACAACGCCTGCAGCTAGCAGGCGAACACTCCTCATGTTCGCTAAAACTAGAGTGTGACTCAGTGATGTGAGGGAGCCGTGCGGGATACAGACCACCGCTTGGTCCTATCACAGCCAGGACACGTGGGTGAGGGGCCGCGGGTGGGGGGGGGGGCGCGGCCGGGGACGTGATGCCCGGGGTGGGCATCGCCAGATGTGGGTGTGGGCGTCGCCAGGCCCGGGCGTGGCCCGGATCTGAAGATATGCGGAGATTACAGGAACAGCCCCGGAACGGTTCATCTGTCAGTCGCATCAGGCCTCAAAGCCCTCAGAGATAACATGTGGGAGTCATTCAAGGAGAGGTTCTTCTTCTTCACAATACTTGGCACGCCTGCTTTATGGGGGGGAGAGAGAGAGAGAGAGAGAGAGAGAGAGAGAGAGAGAGAGAGAGAGAGAGAGAGAGAGAGAGAGAAAGAGAGAGGGGCAGAGTGAGAGATAGAGAAAGTGAAAGAATGAGAGAGGTGTGTGCGTGCGCGCGTGTGTGTGTGTGTGTGTGTGTGTGTGTGTGTGTGTGTGTGTGTGTGTGTGTGTGTGTGTGTGTGTGTGTGTGTGTGTGTGTGTGTGTGTGTGTGTGTGTGTGTGTGTGTGTGTGTGTGTGTGTGTGTGTGTCTGTGTGTGTGTGTGTCAAAAAATATAATATATATATAATATAATATTCCAGTATACTAATGTTTTCTCTAGTCTGGTACTGTAGCGTGTCAAATCGTGTTTAATGATAGCAGTTGTGAAGCATTCTGACTCTACTCATTAATAATACTAATTACTCACAACTCTATCTGTAATTCAACAAATTATGAATCATGATTCATAATTAATCCAAAAAGTAAACAACAGTTTTTGAGATGCACATTAAAAATGTTCAGTAATAAAGCAACAAAGTACTTTGAATGTGAATAAGGTTAAAGAGCTTTGTTTATCAGAACACACCGGACCCCCTGCTGAGGTCCAACTCACGTCCTACCGACGCCCCTGTTGCCTAGCAACAGACAGTGACGCAATGGCGTCCCCCCGGCAGCAGGTAGGGCTGTTAATCACAATTTATTAACGAAGCTGCAATCGCTTAATTAATCTGCTTTAAGTCAACACTTGACTACGCACGTTCCTGATGCTATCGTCTGCTTATAATTCTTCATATTTCCAAAGTTAGAATGTGTTTCGGTGAGGGTCAATAAATAGCTTTAATGAGGAACAACACTGCCCCACCGGTACTCAAAATGTGTTGCCGGGGGCTACTTTATATTTGATCAAGATCTAATTAGATGGAGACATGTGATATTTAATGTGAATAAGCGCCTCTCCGCGATCACTGCGTTTATTTTAAGACTCCTTTGATTTCTCCGATCGTTGAGCAACGGTACCGCCACCGCCCTGAGGATGTCGCCCTTCTCCACTCATTGCGCAGCAGTACCGGCAATGCCCTGAAGGTGTCGCCCTTCTCCACTCATAGTGACGCAGTACCGCCGTCGTCCTGAGGGTGTCGCCGTCGCTCCGATCTAGAGGCGCTCTCCTGCTGGCGGCTCAGCGGTAAACACCTGTTATGTTCCCAGTCCTGTGTCTCCGAGGAGCGTGTGGTGAAAACGAGACAGAAATGAAAAGAAGAAAGCAGAATCCTTTGTGCTAATAATAATGGCAGTGTATTTAAATGCCTACGCGTGGAAACGTGTTGACAACAAACGAGCTGGTTGATCTTTGATGCACTGATATAACACTGATATCACTTTCATTAAGCTGCCCTCACGAGTGCAGATGTTTGCAACTGGTTTATAACTGTTTTTTAACCGGTTTATAAGGAGAAGAGCAGCAGACCGACCAGATGTAGAAACAGTTGGCGACACTGCCCCCCCTCCTCGGTCGTTGCCTTGACATCAGTTTGCATTCCGCCGCGTCTCTGTGGTTGTAATTGTCCGCGTTTTGAATGTGAGTGAATATGATCGCCTATCTTAATTAACGAACGAACCAAATGATTGATCCTAAAGTGTGTTTGTAGGACGCTGAAAAACCCTAATGAAGTAATTAACGGAAGACAGTTCCCCAGCCACTCGGGGATAATTGGAAAATAATAAGGAGCCATTGTTTCAGGAGCCAATTAGACCTGCTAATATTTGACATTAAAAACTTATGTAAATTACCTCAGTTTGCTTAAGTTGAAAATCGGAACTCCCACGTGCTTCGTTTGGAGGCTGAACCCACGCACTGGTGGGGCGCGCGTGCCGTGCGCCCTCGAGAACTAATAATCAAACGGCGGCAGCTGCGCGCCCACGCAGGGCCACGGTGCACGCGCTCTCGATCCAGGTGCCGTAAATAGCGCGGGAGAAACGCGCCGTGACGAGGTTATTGTCGGCGCTGTCTTTGATGATGTTCAGGCTTCAGTCGGAGAGCTGAGTGAAGGAAGTTCGGGAAGAAAGTTGTGAAAGGGAAATGTTCAGATTTGAGCTTTCAGACACTGGCGTGCATCACTCTTCGGGGGGCCAGGGGCCCCCCACAGAGCGACGTCACCGTTCAGAATAAGAGGGAGTATCCCCCACCACAGCAGGTGTTGAATGGGGGCGAAGACAATTCTATCTGTAATTCATCAAATTACGAATCATGATTCATAATTAATCAGAAAATTATTATCATTTCAAAATGTTAACCCAAAGTGTCGATGAATATGTGGATAGCTGAACAGCCAGACAAGAAGGCGGTCTTTATGAATAAAACATCTCCAATGATCTGCTGCAGCTCACGAGAGGAACGCACAACATTGACATGATGCGTTGGGCTTTCCTCGAGGAAACAACGAGCATCAGAGTCACGTCTGTTCGTCTGCCGTCTTGGATCCAACTTAACGCCCCGACCGTGTGAAGGTCCTCTGTGTGTGTGTGTGTGTGTGTGTGTGTGTGTGTGTGTGTGTGTGTGTGTGTGTGTGTGTGTGTGTGTGTGTGTGTGTGTG
>NC_079412.1:21174180-21199180 GCF_026213295.1 Gadus chalcogrammus
GACTGAACACACGGTACTGTGATCACCTCCCAGAGGATCACAGCTCTGTCTTAAACCAAACACACACACAGATCAACTGCCATCATCATCACGGAAAATGGATGATTCTAGTGTTTAATCTAAACATTGTCAATCAACATTTATTCATAAATATAAATACATACAAATATGTCTCACACGCCGCAAAAAAACACCACAACAAACATAAATGATATATATATAAATATATATATATATACTTGGTCCAACCATGTACAATTACGTTTGACAGGACTTCATATTTAAAACACAAATGAAAGCCTGCCAGGCACCCACTCATATCTTAAAAACGGTTCCTTACGACTAGCGATCGTGACAGCGTGACAGCTATCACTGGCACCTCTCTCTCTCTCTCTCTCTCTCTCTCTCTCTCTCTCTCTCTCTCTCTCTCTCTCTCTCTCTCTCCCTCCTCCCCCTCTTTGTCATGTCTCTCCCTCTCCCATCTCTCTCTCTCTCTCTCTCTCTCTCTCTCTCTCTCTCTCTCTCTCTCTCTCTCTCTCTCATCTCTCTCTCCCCCATCATACTGCTTCCTGACGCGTGGCATGACATCACCGTGACCTCTGCTGACCCCTCGTTCTCTCGCCCGGTCCCGACGTTTAGCTCGCTACTCGGCTGTCTGCTTCCGAGCGGTCGGTTCTGAGCGGAGGGCCCGCTCAACCGGCCAACGTTAATCCAGCTGACACGTATCGCCTCTCCACACCCGCCTGAACCTTGACCCTTGACCCCTCGACCCCCCCGGCGAGGGCGAACCATTTGCCGACAGGAAGCCGTGCGCGTGCGTCTTCACTGCCACATCGCGGCTCAGCTCCTCGCCCTTTTATCCGTGTTCCACAATGACATGAAGGCGGAGGGAGAGGACACAGACAGAGACGAGCTCGGAATAATTTCCCTCCAACACAACCCCAGCCTGGACTATAAAGATTCCAGGCTGGAGGTAGTGATAGTGTTAGGGGGACAAAAGGTACCTGGTTCAATCCCCAAAAGTCTGCAGTCTAGATGTAGGTGTCCTAGATCAAGGTGCCCCCTGACCTCCACCTGCTCCGTAATGACCTGGATCCAAACTCTCTGTGAGTCTCTGTGGTTGAATGCTAAAATAGACTGACTGTGTTCGGGAGCTGTGTGGCAGTCCTCTCACTGTTCACTCATCTTCCCTGGTCCTCCTGGGTCTAGGATGAGCCTTGTTGCCTCTGCCTGTGCCAAGTGCTTTGATAGCATTAAACATCACATTGATTTGACTGTTCGCGCTCAAATCTCCATCTCCATCCTCTAGAGGAGAACAAGTCTCCTTACCTCCTCTAGAGGAGAACACGACTCCTCCTCCTCACCTCCTCTAGAGGAGAACACGTCTCCTTACCTCCTCTAGAGGAGAACACATCTCCTCACCTCCTCTAGGGTTGATCACACCTCCTCACCTCCTCTAGAGGAGAACACACCTCCTCACCTCCTCTAGGGTTGATCACACCTCCTCACCTCCTCTAGAGGAGAACACACCTCCTCACCTCCTCTAGGGTTGATCCCACCTCCTGCTCCTGAGACCACAGGGTGATTGATGGTTTCCGGCTCCTCTCTCTCTCTCGATGGGGGGGAGGTGGGCGTCCCTGGAGCCCCCATCCATTGATCTATTATTTATCTATCGTGGCCTAATGCTCCTTGAGACGGCGGACTTGGAAAAAGAAAGGGTTGCCGTCTGCAATTGAATCCATCTTTTATCTCCGGGGAGTGATCCGAGCTGAGGGTCGGACGAGGATGAAAGGCAGGAGGAGAGGAGACCCGGAGGGGCTGATGATCGCCTCCGAGCCCTCTGGGTCCCGCACCCAGAGCCGGATCTCAGGGCATCACGAAGCCCTCCGTGAGAAGCCTGGTGGGTCTCGCTCTCCTTTAGACGTGGAGGGGGGTCTGCCAGAGCTCCTTTAGACGTGGAGGGGGGTCTGCCAGAGCTCCTTCAGAAGTAAAAAAGCAGGTGGGTCAGCGCTGAGGACCCCTGGGAGGACTGAAAGACACACACACACACACACACACACACACACACACACACACACAGAACCACGCACCCAGCAGACACTCACACAGAATGCAAATCCCATGCACAAACACACACACCCACACAGAAACACACACCATGAGCCCACACACACACGGGATCATGCACCACACAGGGACTCAAACACAGAACCCAAACCACTTGTACGCACGCACACGACAACACAAACCACGCACCAGGCACGCACAGAACCACGCACCATGCACACACACACACACACACACGCACACACACACACACAGACAAATCTGCACACACACACCCAACCCCACATAACCACATCAACATCACTGCAAATTGCTTTTGATCTAATTGTCTGCTATGCAACCAAATGTAAATGAACACACACACACACACACACACACACACACACACACACACACACACACACACACACACACACACACACACACACACACACACACACACACACACACACACACACAAACAAACACACCAGACCCAGTGAGAGAGAGGGAATCAGGAAGGGGGGGGGGGGGATTGTGTTGAGTGTAGACCAGAGTTGAGTGGACACCGGAAAGACCTTTAAGACAGAACTAACAGCCAGGCAACGAACCCGTTGCACCCGAGACAGCGGTCGTCACCTTTAACACACACACCTCCTACAACTGCACCACCTGCAGCCACCAAACAATTACACCACCTACAGTCACCAAACAATTACACCATCATCCCAGTCAGTTCACGCTACCTGCAGCCACCAAACGACTACACCAGCATGGCCCAGGAGGTGGGCAGGTCAAACCCTCTGCATTCCCAGCGGGACATCCAAGTGGACACTCCCCTCAGACGCTGGTGTCATTGATACAGCATGTGCCTGTATTTAGAAGATACAGTCTAGGCCTGTATACAGTAGATACAGAATGCGTCTGTTTATAGTAGATACAGCACGTGTCTGTATATAGTAGATACAGCATGTGTGCGTGTGCGAGAGAGAGGACATGAATGGTTGTTGGAGGAGAAACTCGTATCATATTCTTTGCAGGACGCCCAAGGATGGCCACATTTTAAGCAGATTATTTAGTGTAATGTAAGAAGATGTTATGCTAAAGTCGTAGGTTATGCTAGGTATATTTATGATGGTTTACCTCACAGATTTCCGCTTGAAAAATAATAATTTTAGGATAAAATGGCAGTTTGGTTAGAGTTAAGGTGTTAAGGTGGAGATATGACCGGTCAGGTTAAAGACATTAAAGGTTAGACTAAAGATATTAAAGGTTAGACTAAAGATATTAAAGCTATTACAGGTTAGACTAAAGATATTAAAGATATGAGAGGTTAGGGATAAGAAATATGAGGTACAGTAAAGATATAAAAGTGATATAAAATTAGAGAATAGAGTCAAGATTGTAAAGGTATTAGAGGTGAGGGTAACGATATCAGAGGTTAAGGTAAGGGGTAAGGGTAGAGGTAAGGGTAATGATATCAGAGGTAAGGGTTAAGATAAGGGAGCCATCACACACCCTGCGGGACAGATCCAGCAGCCCCCATCTTCTTGTCTATCAGTTCTTTGTGTCTCTATTGTTTTCTGAGGAGACAATCGCGTAGGTGAGAGCATCAGGAGAGACATGTTGTTGAAGGCGCTGGTTTGACCGTTGGGAGGGAGAGAGAGAGAGAGAGAGAGAGAGAGAGAGAGAGAGAGAGAGAGAGAGAGAGAGAGAGAGAGAGAGAGAGAGAGAGAGAGAGAGAGAGAGAGAGAGAGAGAGAGAGAGAGAATAAACAGAAACGGCGTGAGGAGAGAGATTGTTGTCTCATACCCTGGGATATTTTAATGCACAGCCGGACAGAAGACCAGATGAAAGTGTGTGCGCGCGTGTGCGCGTGTCTGAGTGCAGCTCAGACTCTGCCTCCCGCCGGGATGTGAATTGAAGCTGCAGGGAATTCCAGATGAAATGTGAGGTGTGAGAGAGAGAGAGAGAGAGAGAGAGAGAGAGAGAGAGAGAGAGAGAGGTAAATAAAAAGAGGGGGGAGAGAGAGCTAAGTACAACAAACAGAGTTAGAGGGAGTGGTGAAGAGAGAGGGGCAAGGGAGGAGAAGAGGAATAGGAGAGAGGGTGAGGTAAGAGGAGTGAGGGTGAACTGAGTGAGGAAAGGTGTGATAGGAGAGAGAGAGAGAGAGAGAGAGAGAGAGAGAGAGAGAGAGAGAGAGAGAGAGAGAGAGAGAGAAAATACTCCTGGAAAATACTCCAGGAGAAAGTGAGACGGGCGACAGAGCAGAACATTAAAGGGTGCGTGAGAAGAACTGTTTAAAAATAGAGAGAAAGAAGAAAGACTACCTCATGTCTGGTGGAGAGGTGTGTGTGTGGAGGAGGAGGGTACAGGTGTGTGTGTGTAGGGGGGACGTGGGTGGAGGTGTTTGTGTGTGTGTGTTTGTGAAGAGGTGTGTGTGTGTGTGTGTGTTTGTGAAGAGGTGTGTGTGTGTGTGTGTGTGTGTGTGTGAATAGGTGTGTGTATGTTTGGAAGTTTGAAGAGGTGTGTTTGTGTCTGTGTGGGTGTTTGAGGAAGTGTGAAGAGGTGTGTGTGTGTGTGTGTGTGTGTGTGTGTGTGTGTGTGTGTGTGTGTGTCTGTGTGTGTGTGTGTGTGTGTGTGTGTGTGTGTGTGTGTGTGTGTGGAAGTGTGAATAATAAAAAGGGGGGAAGCAAGAGAAAATAAATGTGTCGGCTCCGTCGAGGGAGAGGAGATAAGGAGGTGTGTGTGTGTGCATGGTGTGTGTGTGTGTGTGTGTGTGTGTGTGTGTGTGTGTGTGTGTGTATGTGTGTGTGTGTGTGTGTGTGTGTGTGTGTGTGTGTGTGTGTGTGTGTGTGTGTGTGTATGGTGTGTGTGTGTGTGTGTGTGTGTGTGTGTGTGTGTGAGAAAGAGGTGGATAGTGAGATGGAGAAGGTTCCCCACAATAAGAGGTGACGTAACCATGGTGACAGAAGACCACGCCCCCTCTGTGCACCACCCATCAACACCACCAACTAGACCTCACCAAGACGCTGACCTCCGACCCCATGATCAGGAGTGACTGTCCGACCCCCTGTTGACCCCGGGGAGGTGTTCCAGCCAGGGCCCGTCCATGGGGGGCTCAACACCACATCGAAGGGCCCCTAGAGGCCCCCCCGGAGGGGTTGTGGATCGCCATTATGGTCCCTCTCAGAATCGAGCGGAAGAGTCCACCCAGATGTGTGACAGACGGACCCCCCTACCATGCTGCCAGTGGGCTCTTCCAACTGGTACGCTGTCGTGTTTTCATCATCGTCATCATCTTCGTCTCCATCATCATCATCATCGTCGTCTTCCTCACCATCATCCCCACCACCTTCACCATCATCATTGTCATCATCAATGCCATCATCTGTGTCTCCATCATCATCATCAACATCGTCATCGTCGTCTTCGTCACCATCATCCCCACCACCTTCACCATCATCAATGCCATCATCCTCCCCATCACCACCATTATAACCCCCATCACCTCCACCCTTTTTAGTTTAAGATATGAACACCAGCCCTTCCCCAGCAGTTGAGTACCTTACAATGGGGAGAACCCACACTCTGTGCCAAACCTCACAGCGCTCTTATTTTGACATGCACTTCAGATAAGCAGGAAGCTGGTGGAACTTCAAGAGCAGCCTGGGACAGGGGGAATAAACACATCACACACACACACGCTTTAGCAAAAAGACTCCCAACATGTTTAATCTCTTCTGGATGCGCGCCTATTTACACGTAATAAATCTCAACAGTAAGAAATAGCAGGATATTTACACACACGTGAAAACAGCCAAAACAACAACGAAAAAAAAAAAACACAGCAGCTTCTGAAGTCTGAAACTCTTGAAAAAGGTATCAAGATTCATAAAGTATTAAAAATTATTTTACACTCCACTCCTCTCTCCCCTTTGCTTTAATCTGTCAAGGTGTCCCGTATTTTATCGTACGCGCTCTTATTCTATTTTTTTTATGTACTTTTTTTTTAAAACGTCTCTATTCTTTTCCTTTGATGCGGCGCGTGATGAACGGAAGCCAAACGGAGGCGGGTAGTGAGCACCAGGGAGACGGGGATCAGACCGCTCACTGACAAAAGAGGGCCAAACCTGACTTTGAAACTCTGTTTAGTAAAGACTGTGTGTGTGTGTGCCTGGTTCTTCTGGGGTGTCTGTGTGTGTGTGTGTGTGTGTGTGTGTGTGTGTGTGTGTGTGTGTGTGTGTGTGTGCCTGGTTCTTCTGGGGTGTCTGTGTGTGTGTGTTTGTTAGTGCGTGTGTGTGTGTGTGCGTGTGTCTATGTCTGTGTGTGTGTCTGGTTCTGCCGCGGTGTGTGAGTGTGTGTCTGTGTCTGTGTCTGTGTGTGTGTGTGTGTGTGTGTGTGTGTGTGTGTGTGTGTGTGTCGGCGGTGAGGTCGGGGATGATGGAAACGTTGCGTGGGATATCACCGGCCTGTCTCTCCCTACATCCCTCCCCCCATCCCTCCGTCCGACTCCCCTCCCACTTCCCGTCTCCTGCTGCATCTTCATCTCGTCGGCTCGAGAGGCCGGCGATGTTACAGAATGGAGAATGAGGAGCGAGCTCCTAACCGCCCCTCACTGCTCCGTCGCCCGGGAGCTGGGCTCCTTTTATCTCCGCTCACAGGGGGCGAGGCGGAGCCTCAAACAACCAAGAGAAAGCAGAGAGGAGCGGGGAGCTAAAGAGGACCGGCGGGCTAGTTAAGCACTCGTCTAGAGCTAATTTAGCCTAGCGCTAACTAGCCTGGCGCTAACTAGCCTAGCGCTCAGCTCCTGGTGTTTACCCTGAATACACAGCCTTCCAGAATCAGTATTTTTCACTTCAATTTCTTCATCATCAAATCTTTTTTGCTTTTCTTTTTTTTTTTTTTTACAAAGAATTCAATAAAACAATAAGAATGTATAATAATAGAACATCAATGCTCGCCGAAAATCGCAAAACGCTCGAACCTTCAGCCTTCTGTTTACAGACTTGAACTCTTGAGCTTAAACGCAGAAGCAGCGTTCTCCTTTTTGTCATTTTTTTTTTTAAGGCTACCTACTTGACTACTTTAAGACAGTAAAACAAACGCCATTGATGAGAGGATATGAACAAACCAAAAGATACAACAAACAGCTCGTTAAAACCTTTTCGTTACATTGAACAGGAAGCTATGGAAGTTCAGGCGTCGATGGAAGAAAATTATTCACATTCGGTTTTTGTTTTTCAAGGAGTGAAATTAACCTTTGGTCAGCTATGTTGAGTGTTTTTTTATCTACCCTGTGCAAATCAGTGGTATTTAAGAGTTTCTTCGATCAAGTATTTAATTACGTACAGCACGCTTCAAGCACGCACGTCTGCAAAGGTGGAAAAAGAAAACATGAAAACAAACTCTGCTGCCTGTTTTAGAAAGAGCTCTGGAAAAAACCTTTTCCTTCTAAATGAAAGAGCAAGCAGGATCACTTTGCCCTCTTAATAGAAGGAGGACAATCATAATGATAAGACATATATGTAGGAATATTAAAATAGCCAAACAAAATATTTATTTATGCTGCCTACTGTGACGGAAGATTGGTTTGGTTTTCGGAATCGGTAGGTCCGGGAAATGTCGCCTGGCTAACTACTAAACCCCTACACCACCGCCTGGAACCCCGAGCTCAGGAGATTTATCTGGGCGACAAGGAGGACATTGCGGTTGTAAACATAAGATAACGAAATCTAACTGACAGCGAGAAGGGAAGCCTGAGAGATGGAGTCACGCACCATCTGGGAAAAAGAACCGCAGCGCTCTAGCGGGAATGCAGAAATGTGTAAGTTATAGTTGTTGGATTCACGATGGGCTAGTCGTGAATGTGTACATGAACTCGTAACTCCGCCCTCCCGATGGTAACACCCACTGTGTAAACTGTGATTCGTGACAGTTGTGTGTTTGTTGAGGAACATAATCAGGACCTGTGAGTTGTGCTTGGTTGGTACGTTTGCAAAAACCAGACCAACATTTGGAAATGTATGGTCTTAAAGGACTTAGTGACATCCTTCAAGACGTCAACATGTAGTGGTTTAAGAGCTGGGCCTTAAGTCTGGAACGTTTTACCCTGTAGAACTACAATTAGTTTGTAGGCATTTTTAAAGGTTATGACAACATCATTCAGCTATATCATCACATTCCAGATTTAAATTCAGTTTAATATCGGCGGTCCATTTTTATAATTTGGATGACTAACACTGTCGGTTTGTTGAGTTGAATAAAACTGACCGATGAAATCACTCTGTATTCAAACATATCTTCAATAAATATCTGTACTGTCTTTGTAATTGACCAAGGCTATGTCAAAACGACGTGTTTGTTTTACATAAATCTCTTCGTAGCTTATCATGATCAATTGAGGCAATCTGTGAGCTAGCCGGTGGGTAAAGGGGTTGCTAGGGCTTTGCATGTCGCTATCGTACACGAACCAGGATTCATTCTCAAGTGTGCCTATCCTAAATACACTTTCAACACATTATTATAAAAAAAATACGTGAAATCAATGACTAAACGCAGCACAATCTGAAAGAAATACACGTTTTTCACATATTCACAAAAATAAGAGCAGAAGGCCTTCAAGTCCTTCACAAAGAACACAAAAGACTGAGCTACGTTTCATTATCTTGTCACATTCCACAGGCCGTCAAACTTTTCTCCTATCCATCTTTCCAATAGCTGTGCCAGTCTAGTGAAAAAAGAAAAGAAAATTGCCCGAAAACACTGTTTACCTCCTTTTTTCCCCCTACAGAGGCCTGGACTCCTGGATTGCACACTTGAGAAGTGTCCTCTCAGAAAGAGATGAGCCCTTGATAGAATAACAAAGGATCTTTTGGGATGTGTTTGTGGTGTGGGAGTGAAAAGAGGCGTTCTTTCTATGGGTCAGACGGTATAGCTATTAGCTATGGAGGCTAGCCTCTATCGCTGTTAGCGGTCCAGGCTAGCCTCAATGGAGGTTTCAAAGGAATGGGAAGAACCATGTTTTTTTTTTGCGATAAACAAACAACATAATATATATTTTGGAACAGGTCCAGTTGGTATGTTTTACCTATTGATCCATTGTAAGACAATGAGAAATAACGTTTTTGGACTGATATATATGTACAATGTGTTGCCTGTTTGTATACTCTCACTCTCGGTCAGCATGGAAAAAGTTCATCATCCTTGAGAAAGAAAAAGTATTTGCACCAAACAACATTCAAATAAAACATGGCACAGGACAATCTCTTCCTTGCGTGTTCTTCGATTATTCAAACGATCGAAATATCAAATTCTCAAAGATATCTTTTTGTACACTAAAATGGAAAACTTTTTTTTCACTTCGCCGTTTAAAAACAAAGTTGACATTTCATATAACTATATATATCTTTTATCATATATCCTTTTTTTTGATAAGCTTTGTCGTAAATTGTGCAAATTCAGCAGTAACACAGGTGACGAAGCACGTGTGAAGAGTAGGCAGTTTAAAAAAACAACCAAACAGAACCAAGAAACCAAATGTGACGTCAATCTATTCCGACACACAGTCAGAATAAGTGTGCCCCATTTCCCAATGTCCTGATGTATTCACAGATGAAACAGGAGGAATGTTTCTTTGAAGAATTTCAGACTCCTCGCTCTCCCGTTTTGCCTTTCGTTTAGTTTTTGCTCCGGGTTTCCGATTGCAGACAGCTGCCTTACAGTCTCTACAAACCTTTACCTAACGGGGAGCTAAAGGTAAAGGGAAAGGTACCGCTTTTATTCTCTTTATTTTTTTATCTTTGCCGTAGCAGCACAGCTATAACTAAGATATGGACAGCTAGCTACCTCGGCTAGCTATTTCAGTTGGAACACCTGCTGTAGACGTACCTCTGTTTCAGTGTCGGCTCCGTCTTTAGCAAGCTAACGCCGCCGCTACGGTCCGAAGCTATCCTCGAGCCAAGAGCCGGCTACTCTGTGTTATTTGGGGGGGCTTTAAATGAAATCAAAGAGTCTCCTGAGGGCGGCGGCGGTGCTGACCGAGGCGGGAGTTGCGCGTGATTTGGTTGGAAGGGCTGGTTTTAGTGGCTCAGAGAAACGTCCCCACTGCCCGCGGCGCCGCGGCTACAAACCGACGGCGGCCGCCGGTCTCTACAGTGTGCCGCCGCCGCCACTGGTGTGGGTCCTTGCGGTGCCCGCCTCTCGCTCTGTTACTTAGTCACTTAGTCTCGTGTCCCAAGGTCAGAGTTCACAGGTTCAAAGTTCATCGTATCACCGGTGGTGGGTAGGAAAAGAAGGCGTGTGTAAGTGGCTAGGCGTCCGCTAGCCAGCTGCGTGTTTTTTTTTGTGTGTTTTTGAGTGGCAAGTCCTCAGCTAGCTTGGTTAGCACGGTCAGCTAGCTCGGTTAGCTGGTTAGCTAGCTCAGCTAGCTCGGGTCGGCTAGCTCGGTTAGCTGGTTAGCTAGCTCAGTTAGCGCCAAGTGTGCGTGGCCGGGGCCGGTCCTCAGCTAGCCTGGGCCATGGTGTCGATGACCTGCTCCAGCTTGCTGCGTAGCCGCTGCCTGCGGCACTGGTCGTCCTTCTGTAAGGCTGTCAGGATCTGGGGGGGAGGGGGGGGGAGAGAGGGGAGAGAGGGAGGGAGGGAGACGAAAGAGGGGGGAGAGAGGGAGACAGAAGGACGGTTAGACAGGGGTTATTTACATGAGGAGGCGACAGGAGACAGAAAGGAGGAGAGAGACAGGAGAGAGAGAGACAGGAGAGTGATAGGAGAGAGAGAGACAGGAGGAGGCCAGAGGTGGACAGAGAGGAGGAGGGAGACAAGAGAGACATGAGGAGGCAAGAAAGAAGGAGAGAGACAGGAGAGAGACAGGGGGAGGCGAGAGAGGGACAGAGAAGAGGAGAGAGACAGGAGAGAGAGGAGATGGAGAGAGAGACAGGGAATAAGGAGGATACGGGGTGGCGAGATAGATACAAGAAGCAGAGACCGCGGTTAGGTTATCATCTGTATCACAGAGTTGCTCTTTCATACAACCCAAACACTGAGGACCTAAGGGGGGTCGGTACCGTGGAGACAGTAGAAATTTCTTATCAAATATTCATATCATCAATTGCTCGCTCACAGAACAGCCCGTGCGCCTTCAACGAGAACAGAAGAAGCCAGAACTTTCTCTCAGAGCGTCGGGATCACAACAGAAGTCGTGAGGAGGGCTGAAGCTAAACCGGACCCCACGCAGAGAGAGAAGAAAGGAAGACCGAGGCAGAGCCAGAGCGCTTTGGGCCCCGCGCTCTGAAAGGGCCTCTACTCTACCAGCGGGGGCCAAGTTGATCAACCATTACAAGACATTTAACATTACCTATCCTCCAAACGGTCAATTGATCGAGAGAGAGAGAGAGAGAGAGAGAGAGAGAGAGAGAGAGAGAGAGAGAGAGAGAGGGAGAGAGGGAGAGAGAGAGAGAGGAAGAGAGGAAGAGAGGGAGAGAGAGAGAGAGAGAGAGAGAGAGAGAGCGCGAGAGAGAGAGAGAGAGAGAGAGAGGGAGAGAGAGAGAGAGAGAGAGAGAGAGAGAGCGCGAGAGAGAGAGAGAGAGATAAACGGAGGCACAAAAAGCTGTAATGACAACAGTTTAAATGGTTGGTAAAAAGTGTGTTTGCATGTTTCCTAAAGAAAGAAAAGTGTGTGTGAGTGTGTGTGTGTGTGTGTGTATGGTCCTTACAGGGAAGAGTAGGTTTTGAATAACCCTCATATAAAGCTTCATTATCCCTCTATGGGTCAGTCCATACATTTGTCTCTCTCGCAAACACGCACGCACGCACGCACGCACGCACGCACGCACGCACGCACGCACGCACGCACGCACGCACGCACGCACGCACAGAACAAACATCCCATCGACCAGTGCGACCACCCCACCATCGATCTAAAACACCACACTCAGCACAGCCCCTTTCTTAATCTGCAGTCGTCTTCAGCGGTGGATCAAAGCCCAGCAGAGTGGGGTTCACCACCCGGCACGGAGAGACAGAGGGGTTCGGGGGGGGGGACACACACAGAGAACAGAGGCTGGCCTATAAATCGTGCGTTGGGCCATTAGCTTGGCGGCGCGCGGCCGTGTCTTAATGTGACTCTTAATAGCGCTAATGGCCGGCGAAGGCGCGGTTCGCGGACGGTAATTGAATTAAAACAACCTTGCGGTGCTGGTCAGAGCTAATGCGCCGTAATGGCTGAGCGGCAGGCTGGCGTCGGCCCGCCGTCGCTCCGTCTGACGGGGGGAGGGTAAATAAAGATTGGACCGGGAGCAGGGGCGATGTGTTCCATGTGTTTAGGTTTAATTAAACGTTATAATAGGAGGCGGGAATGTCATGGTAACCTTTTCTGATCGGCTCGGCGACTCCATTAGCGAGGCTCCACTTTTATGCTATGCTCAAAATGTATTAATTTCAAAGTGTTTTTAATAATAGTACTTTATTGAATAATTATTATTAAATTATTGCATAGTAATATATTACTGCAAAGGGTACTCTTTTCTCCCTTTTTCTTTTCATGTCCATCATAAATATCCTGAATTCAACCACCTCTGCTTAGACACCTCATTTACATTTTATGTAGCTTGGCTACCTTACCCGACTCGTCCTTGTATGGCTAGGCTACTTGAGCTAGTTTAGCATTAGCGCCGTTCTAGGCCAGTCCACTCACCTCGTCCTTCTGCTTGATAATGGTAGGTTTACCACAGCACGATGCTAGGCTACTTTAGCTAGGTAAGCATTAGCTGCGTAGTACTTGGCTACCATACTCACCTCGTCATTGATATTGTTAAGTTTACCATAGCATGATGCTAGGCTACTTTAACTAGGCTAGGATTTGCTTAGCATTAGCGTGCTAGGCCGGGCCACTCACCTCGTCCTTGTACTTGGCGATGTAGGTGTAGATCTCGTGCAGGGCGGACATGCTGTTGAACTGGCTGAGGTGGATGCGTGACTGCTCCGCCAAGTAGGCACTCATGTCCTGGTCGCTGATGGCCGGCATGCGGGAGATGTCGGAGTAGTACCTGGGAGCACAGGGTCAAGGGTCAAGGTTCCGATGCATTGAAGAACCCAGTGTTGGACCATCTTGTTTGTCTTAAAGAGGGGACCCCTAAGCAGTTACTGAAAACGGTTTGGGCAGGTGTTTGTTAAAGGGGTTTGTACGGTCCTAGTAAAATCGTGTGAACGAATAGCCTGCCTCAGGATTCGTACCCATGAGCAAACTACTACTACTAAAAAGGACATTTTGCGCGATGTGCATCCGTTCACAGGGACGTTGATGTGACTGGCAGATGTTGGCTGGCTTCAGAAGATGTTAGGGCAGGGATGGGCAACTGGCGGCCCGCGGGCCGCCAGTTGCCCATCCCTGTGTTAGGGGGAGCCGATATGCACAACAATGTTACCAGTCAGGGTTTTCCTCTGTCCTCACTTCAGCGCGGCGGGTGTGTGAGCGCCGCTGTGTTTTTTAACACAGCAGTCTCCGGCAGCTCTGTGTGCGGCTTGACGTTTAGCGCCTCATAAACTGTTAGCTTGTTGTTATGCCTCGAAATCCTCCTCCTGTCCTCCCAACTGACGCTTCCAACGCGAGAGAGGCTAGCCGCCGGCGCAGGTATTGTTTTGCCGTTGTGTCCTGGGCAGCGTGTGTGTGTTCCCGGTAATCTAGTTTATGAGGGCGGAGTACAGGAGCCGATTTCAGAATCAATTTAGGGATTTACTGGATTATGTTCCGAGTCCTCACAGGCTCTCCGCTTCGGTTAGCGGGAGCTAGCTGCGGTGCGGGGGTTTAAACGGCCCTTATCAAAGCTCTTACACACGGAGATAAGAGGGTTTAACAAGAATCAAAGTCGGGTCTTTGAACGTTCAATATGGGCCTCGGTGAGGTATAAACGATGTCAGCAAAGCATCGACTCTGCCCCGCCCCTTCCACGTAATTGGTTGGATTGGGATTGGTCTCGTCCCCTTTTATCCAATTAAATCTACAACAGATCAATTCGTTTTCACAGTGAAGAGTTATGATCCATTTCTATTGCTGGGGGATCGAAAACAGATGACCGAATGACCAACACCTACAAAGCTATACATTTATGTTAAGCAGACGTTTCTATTTAAGGCGATAACACCACGAATGTTGTCTCGGTTCATTTAGAGTCATCAAGGAGCAGGCAGGGGTCAAGAGGTCATCTTGGTCCTACAGATGGTTGACATTGGGGGTCAAACCTTGACCTTTTCATCCGGAACAAACACACCCTATTCACTAGACTACAATCTGCTCCTGTCCTTCTCCTGACCAATGACAGTCGAGAGAGCCAGAGACACGTCATCGTCTTCCTGAACCTGAATCTGATCCTGAAGGGTCAGAGGTCGCCGTACCTCTCCACCCAGCTCTTGTAGTTGGGGATGTCCTTGGCGTAGAGCAGCTTGTTGGAGGGCGAGTCCTTGCCCAGCTTGTGCTCGGAGGTGGAGCAGGAGTCCATGAAGGTCTGGGCCACCACCGAGAGGCAGGCGTCCGTGATGCTGTTCTTGTGGATGTCGAACACAAAGTGGGGGTTCTTGATGACGTTCACCCAGAACCTCAGGGGCAGACTGCACAGAGGGAGAGCAGATCGCTTGATTACTTTGTTCTGTGTTATTAGAATAATTATCATCATCATCTCATTGTTGTTGCTCACAAACAGTTGTCATGATGCTTTATTTATAGGATGTTGTGATAGGATTTGGCCCCATCAACATCTTGTTGGCATGCACGCCAAGCAATTGGAATTAGATTGAGAGAGCGGGTGGGAGGGAGAGAGAGAGGCAGACAGAGAGGGAGAGAGACTGAGATTAAGAGAGAGAGAGAGGGAGATTGAGCGAGAGAGAGAATGACAAATAAGAGAATAAAGTGGATATGAATATAGTACCGTGAGACAGAAAGGTAACAGGCAATTTAAAACATTTGGACACATTAGAACATCTCATAGTGGTGTCACTCTCGATCCTGGGTCATTTTATGACTAGGCATAAGATAAATCTAGATATATCTTGCATCTATATTGTATATCTATCTTAGATCTAGATATATCTAGATATAATATACATCTTAGATCTAGAAATATCTACATACATCTTATATCTAGATATATCTAGATACATCGTATATCTAAATACATCTACATACATCTTATGTCTATATATACTATATATATAGATACATCGTATATCGAAATACATCTACACACATCTTATACCTAGCTACATTGTATATCTAAATACATCTACATACATCTTATATCTAGATATATCTAGTTATATAGAGATATATCTATGTATATATTTTATCTACGTTTCCGTACCAGTTGCTCTTCCAGGTGTGCCTGACGTCGTAGTCGGTGATGGAGTGCTTGTCCGCCTGCTCGTCCAGGAAGTCGAACATGTACTTGATGGCCAGCGGCAGAGCGCTGCCCCGGTGGGCCGTGCTGAAGATGGTCTCAAACAGGTCGTCCACAAACTTCTGCAGCGTGCCCTGAAACCAGCACAGAGGGAGAGAGGGGGCTTCACGCTTATGAAACCAGGAGAGAGGGGGCTTCACTCTCATGAAACCAGGAGAGAGGGGGCTTCACTCTTATGAAACCAGGAGAGAGGGGGCTTCACTCTTATGAAACCAGGAGAGAGGGGGCTTCACTCTTATGAAACCAGGAGAGAGGGGGCTTCACTCTTATGAAACCAGGAGAGAGGGAGAGAGGGAGCTTCACTCAACAAGCAGAAGGAGAGAGGGGGCTCAACTGTCTGTCTCAGACGCCTTCACACAGGGGGCTTAGACTCTCAGTCCACAGACTGAAGCAGTCACACTGGGGGCTTCAGACGCATTCACACAGGGGCCTCAACTCTCAGGCCACAGATCCATTCAAACAGGGCGCTTCAGCTCTCAGTTTCAGACGCAATCACACAGGGGGCTTCAACTCTCAGTCTATTGACAGACACATTCACACAGGGGGCTTCAACTATCAGTCTATAGACGCCTTCACGCAGGCACCTCACGGCCAGACCGGCACGCAGAACACTCAACAACGACAGAAAATTGTTTGGAATAACAAAATCAAAATGTGAATCGCAGAGGCGCTTTAGAAACCCAGAATAAAAGTCAGGCTCGCTCCTCGTTCGGCCCCACGGGGAGTTGTCTCCCAATCACATGAGAGGTGTGATTAAATGGATTTGTTTTGAACACTTTTACCAGCAGAGTGGGAACACTGTGATAGGTGACAGCTTGAGATGTGTGGGCTCCGTGTTCAGCCGACACCGAGCGTTTCATGGATAGGAGCTGCAAGGTCTAGTCTAGTGTGCTTGAGGGTCTCCCTGGGCTAAACCCCCCTGACCTCCATTGCTTCCTATTGAAGCCACTACTGATAGAGCCTCGCTGATGAAGAATATCTTCTTTTTAGGAAACTTCGGACAGCAGAATATTTGAATACATTTTAGAGCATGATCATGGGAAGAAGTTACCGAGAATACATCCAGTAAGACAAAGGGTGAACAAGATTCTTATAGGGAAACGTTCTCATCGTGGGTAGTTGATACAAAGGTGAGGGGAAGTGAACATCGTGGAGAGTCTAGCATTGGTCTTCGCTGATGTCAGCCATGACGGGAAAGGCCAAGTTAAACTGCAATACACTATGGTTGAAGTGGACATGTCTGCAAGGCTTCAAGTCAGTTAGAGGAATCAGCAGAGATGTCAGTTGATTGGCCTTCGTATCAGACCCCGTGGCAATGCAAATACAAACTATCGAAGGAGAATGCATAGACATTCCTTTTCACATTGGCTAGGAATTATATGAACAGAGTTTATGCAATATTCGCGGTAACTTTGCTGCCCGTATCCTGCCATGATGATGCTCTAAAATTAAATCAAATATTTGGCTGTCCGAAGAGTCCTAAAAATAAGTTATCCTTCATCAGTAATTATATAAACAGGGTTTATATAATTTGTGTAATTGTATTTCATAGTCACGATTACAGTTTTCTCTCCTAAAAGTCTGAGGACAGAGAATAGCATTCAGTGTTTCAGCTCGCTGTTTCCATCATTGGTCAGGCTCCAGAAAGACCAGTTTGGTTCCCCCACCGTTTGTGTGCGGCTCTGATCCGAGGCCTGATAGGGCCCCCCCCAGGAGCCTGTGTTATCATGGTGGGGCCCCTGCCCGTGTTGTCATGGGAGCCGTCCACACTCGCAGACCGGGAGCCCAGCCTGAGGATTTGGACCGAGTCCTCCGGCTCGTCTCCCAAAAAGCACCGCATTATATCAAGCTAAATTAATCTCCATGGCAACAGTGTTTTTTTTTGTGTCCTTGCTTTGAATTCTCGCCATGATCCAATTTACGAAAAATAGTAACACATGCACACACAACAAGCGCCTACACACACACACACACACACACACGCTCGCTTGAAACATGGATATCGCAGGAAACATCAGACACACAGCGAGGAATCAGCTAGGAATAGAGACAGGTAGAAAGGGAGTAGAATGCAGACGACGGAGAGCTGTTGAGAGAGAGACCGGTAAACCGAGGGCTACACAGACAGAGAGACAGGCAGCGACACAGACGGCCAGAGTCGTTTCTGCGTCGCGTGTTTTGCCTCCGAGGAACTGCCGCCCCATAAACCATCGCGTTCTTCTACCTCAACCAATGAGCCGTCTCCTGCTCACCTGTCAATCAACCCCCCCAAACCCGCCCTCTGCTGCACATCTGCCTTCATATCCAGTGTTTCAGGATGAACCTCTACACAGCTGTGTGTTACCGTGGTGATGGGATGAGTACGTGTGTGACCGTGGTGATCTGATGAGTGTGTGTTACCACGGTGACGTGACGAGTGTGTGTGGTGGTACCTTGGTGGAGTGTGTGTGTTACCGTGGTGACGTGACTAGTGTGTTACCATGGCGACGTGACGAGTGTGTGCTACCGGGGTGACGTGACTCGCGCTTGGGGTACCAGAAGGCCCGACGATGTGTGTGTGTGTTACCGTGGTGACTTGACGAGTGTGGGGTACCGCGGTGATGTGACGACTGTGTGTTACCACGGTGCCGTGAGGATTGTCTGTTACCGTGGCGACGTGACGATGGTGTGTTACCGCGGTGACGATATGATCCTGGGCCTGCTCTCTCGGTTACATGACGAGTGTGAGTCACCGAAGTGACTTGACGAGCGTGTTTCGACGTGACGAGTCTGCGTAGCTGTGGCGACGTTATGAGTTTGTGCGGTACCTTGGACGAGTGTGTGCGTTACCGTGGTGACGTGACGAGTGTGTGTGTGTGTGTGTGTGTGTTACCCTGATGAGTGCGCGTGTGTACCTTGGTGGCCAGCAGCCGGGTGAGGTAGATCTCGGACACCATCTTGCTGCCGCGGTCGCCCTCGCGCTGGTCCGCCTGGTCGTGGTTCTTCACCAGGTGCCACAGCTTGGTGCCGCTCTCCAGGTCGGGGGTGATCATGGGCGTGCGAGACCGCAGGCTGTCTGGGCTGCTGGCCGTCCTGAGCATGCTCTCTGATGGCGCGCACACACACACACACACACACACACACACACACACAGGTATGCACAAACCCACACACATAGAGAAGATATTATAATAGGAAGGATAGAGTCGTGTTTCCTGTGGGTCCTCACAGCCCGAGAGAGAGAGAGAGAGAGAGAGAGAGAGAGAGAGAGAGAGAGAGAGAGAGGCAGAGAGAGGCAGAGAGGCAGAGAGGCAGAGAGGCAGAGAGGCAGAGAGAGAGAGAGAGAGAGAGAGAGAGAGAGAGAGGGGGGGGGGACAGAGAGAGGGGGACAGAGAGAGATTCTGAGTGGCTCTAATTCCAAAGCCATCATGGCCACTTTCCACTGACAAAAGAGCGCCCGCTTTTAAGCCCCATTCACACTGGAAACACACATACACACACACACACACAGACACGCACACACCCAAATGCACTAACACGACTGCACACACAAATTCCCACACAACTACACACACATATCTGCATGAATCACACAAGCTCCCACTTCTATTATAAATTGCATGGATCAGGGAAGCTAGGAAAAGGCCAGATCCCGGTATGCATATTATCACTCCCTGGCTCGTCCAACAGCAGACTCATTTATTATTTATCACGGCATTAATCCAATCATTTCATCTCTTTGCCTGGCCACTTGTTCCTCCACTATGGCAGTGGGCATGCATTGTGTTTGATCTTGTTTTTCGGTTAAAACAATCATCATCAATTTCCCATAACGCCATTCCTGTAATTAGACTGTTTTATGACTCGTTGGATTAACAGGAACATAACAGGAAGTAATTAGCGTGTTTCAAGTGATGCCTGCCCAGCCGTGGTTGCAATGTGAGGAGATTGCTCTAATTGGTGCACTTGTGGGTGTATGTCGAGCACATGACGTGAACGTGTGTCAGCATGTTTGTGGTGGAGGGGTCTGCGTGTCATGTGATGAATGGGTGACAGGCCCACGTTGACCGCTGGACAGATATGAGCCACGTCCTTTTGGAGACGTGCTGTTAGGAAGAGGGAACATGACAGCTCCCTCCTAGGCCTTCGGCTGGGGAGAATTAATGTCTGGTTGTTCGCTATCTGCATTCCCCAGGGGTCCTCTCCCTCTCCCTCTCCCTCTCTCTGGGCCGTCTACTTTAATGCCTGTCCTTAACTGACTGCCTGGAAATAGCCTTGGATGGGCTGATGGAGCTGGATAAAAAAGCATCGGTATTCAGAGGTGGAGAGGGAGGGAGGGAGGGAGGGAGAGGGAGAGAGGGAGAGAGGGAGGGAAGGAGGGGGAGAGCAGGGGAACAAGCTAGAGAGAAAGATAGTGAGAGAACACGCTAAAGAGAAAGAGAAATTGAAAAAGAAGGAGAGAGAGCGAGAGAGCGAGAGAGCGAGAGAGAGAGAATGCAAAAAATAAAAGCCAATCATTGCAGCGATCAAAAAACGTAAACACAAAGACAGAAAAAACGAATGAATGGGGACAGGAGAGTGAGGAGAATCTATAAAGAGAGAGCAAGGGATGGTAGAGAGACATGATAGGGGATGGAGAGAGAGAGAGAGAGAGAGAGAGAGAGAGAGAGAGAGAGAGAGAGAGAGAGAGAGAGAGAGAGAGAGAGAGAGAGAGAGAGAGAGAGAGAGAGAGAGCGAGAGAGAGAGAGAGCAAGAGCGACAGCGAGAGACCACAACAAACAAAGACGATCCATCTGGCTATGAAAGAGATTAACAGATGGTCAAGAGAGGTGCAGGTGAAGAGCGAGGTGGAGGTGAACAGAGCTGAAGGAGGAGTCCGTGAGTTTGTACCGTATCTGCTCAAGCTCTTGGTGAAGGTGGAGGAGTTGGAGATGTTGTAGGCGGAGTTCTGCTTGGGCACCAGGGCTATAACCGAACCGTCTGTCACCTACACACACGGGCAGACACACACACACACACACACACACAAACACACACGTATACACACATACATTATAAAGTTTAGTCAGGGTTATGGTAAGGGCTAGGGTCAGGGTTAAGGTTAGTGTTGGTGTGTATACCTGGTAGTGAGTTGAGTTAAGGTTAGTGTAAGTGCTAGGGTCAGGGTTAAGGTTAGTGCGTGTACCTGCTAGTGAGTTGAGTTAAGGTTAGTGTTAAGGTTAGTGTGTGTACCTGGTAGTGGGCCAAGGTGTTGAGTCTTTTCCAGTCGTTGTCGATCTTGGTGGTCACATCCTCGTCCTGCAGGATGATTCGGGCTAACCGGCCCTGACGCCACTCTGAGGACGGAGAGGAGGTTTAGACACTGGAGGGATGTGTGAGAGTGTGTTGAGTGTGGCTGGTGTGATGTGGATGTGAGCGTAAGATAAAGGTGAGGATAAAGGATGTGAGTGTGTTGACATGGAGGTGCGGGAAGTGACTGTGAGGAGCGTGAGTGTGGCTGGTGTGGTGTGGATGTGAGTCAGATCAAGGTGAGGTTGAAGGATGTGAGTGGGTGCTGAGATAGATGTGAGGGGAGTGGATGTGAGGGGTGTGAGGGTTTGTTAAAATGGAATTGAGGTTAGTGTGATGTGTGACGTGAGTGTGAGATGAAGGTGGATGTGAGAGGGGGGGCTGCCCGGGGGTCTCACCCAGGTCCATGTCGGCGGCCTTGGGCCTCTGGGAGTACGGGCTGCCCTTGTACACCGCGTCCAGGAGCTTCTCCTTCACCTGCATCACCGTGTCGCAGTTCAGACACTTGACCGTCACCTCCAGCCCGTTCTCGTTCTCGGGGTTCACGCAGTGCAGTGTCTGGAGCCAGGGACATAGGGGCTGCTTAGTCTAACTGTTGCCTGATGAGCTTAGACTGTACGTGAACAGTATTGATTAAATCGTATAAAATACCAGTTTTTTGTAGTCTTATGGTTGCCTGATGAGCTTATACTGTATATCAATGGTATAGAATATATCATATATAATACCAGTGTTTTGTAGTCCATCTGTTGCCTGATGACTTAAGTCAACAGTATTGATTATATCCTATATAGTACGAGCTTGTCCTGTATATAAAGTGTATAGTATATATCCTCTATAGTACCAATGTCTTGTAGTCTATCTGCTGTCTGATGAGCTTGTCCTGTATATAACGTTATGGTATGTATCCTCTATAGTACCAGTGTCTTGTAGTCTATCTGCTGTCTGATGAGCTTGTCCTGTATATAACGTTATGGTATGTATCCTCTATAGTACCAGTGTCTTGTAGTCTATCTGCTGTCTGATGAGCTTGTCCTGTGTATAACGTTATGGTATGTATCCTCTATAGTACCAGTGTCTTGTAGTCTATCTGCTGTCTGATGAGCTTGTCCTGTATATAACGTTATGGTTTATATCCTCTATAGTACCAGTGTCTTGTAGTCTATCTGCTGTCTGATGAGCTTGTCCTGTATATAACGTTATGGTATGTATCCTCTATAGTACCAGTGTCTTGTAGTCTATCTGCTGTCTGATGAGCTTGTCCTGTGTATAACGTTATGGTATGTATCCTCTATAGTACCAGTGTCTTGTAGTCTATCTGCTGTCTGATGAGCTTGTCCTCGCTCAGCGAGTAGCGTGCCTCCCCGGTGATGGCGTCGATGGGGCCCTTCTCCATCTGCTGCTTCATGGCACAGTACAGCATGAAGAGAGGCTCCCCCGCACACTCCTGGTAGAGAGACACCCAGAGAGAGAGAGAGAGAGAGAGAGAGAGAGAGAGAGAGAGAGAGGGGAAACACACACACATACAGGGGTGGAGGGGGTATGGAGAGAGAGTTGAAGAGAGAGAAACACAGATTGAGGTGGAGGCATGGAGGAAGAAGGGTAGGGCGGGAGAGTAGGAGAGAGAGAGAACCGTCGAGAGAGAGAGAGAGGGGGGGAGAAGAGAGGGTATATTCAATTTTCAAACAACTTTATTAACATCAGACTAACAACTTCCACAACTCACAAAGTGGATTAGAGTTTTAAAAGCATTAGAACGGTTATGAAATCAAATCTGCATAAATAAACATCCCTGCCACCTGAGGCCCCTGCGCAGAGTTTTGTCACAAACATTTTCCACTTCTCATTTCGTTTTCATTTGCATGCGTCTCCCCAGCCGTAGAAAGGCTGTTGTTTACCGAGCGTGTTCTACGATTCCTCAACCACAACGCGTCGCTTAACTTTTTTAAATGTCAGGCAGCACAGAAAAACAAGTTAATCAAGAGAGAGAGCGAGCTCCCCACTGCGATTCGCACGCAACCCTTTTTTTAAAAGTTCAGTTCTCCGTAACGCTTTGCGTCTGCGCTCGGCCGCGGAGATTAGTCGTAGCTTTACGTAATTTGATTATTTCTGGCACTTCCAGAAGGGACGGTTGTGCCGTCGGAACGTCTAAGTTATGCGGACAGATTAGCTTCGGAATAACTTCACAACCGCTGCGTGTCCGCGGGGCCCCGGAGAGGGAGAGAGCGTCAACACGATCCCAACGCCGTCGCTACGATGGAACCAGCAGCTGCCTGCTCGCGTTCCCAGTTCACCGACACACTGCTGCACTGGTGCTAATGGGAGGGGTCTGAGCTTCACGCCTTGCTCCTAGAGCGCGCGATTCAGATGTTCCATCTCTGTGGAATGAGAAGGCCCTGAGCTGAGATGTTGAGGGTTTGTTGAATGTATATCTTTTCACCTTGCTTGTCGGCTAGGATGAAAGTGTTTGTTTGTTAAATGATGCTTTCATGTGCGGTGAGTTTGGTGTTTTTTATTGAGAAACGATCAGTTTGACATACATATGCTATAAAGACATCAAGATGCATCCTTCCCTCCGTCCTCTGCTCCTCGCTCAGTTTCACTTGCAACAAATCGTATCATTCCCACCCTCATCCCCTCTTCTCTGTCCCTCTGAGTCACCCCATCAAGTCGTGAAGGCGTACTCCAGTTCCAAACTCCTCCCAGTGGCTCTGACCTCCGCCCTCGGGCCCCTCCCCTCATTAGGTGGAGTTCTACTAATGATTCCAGATGGTTCGACTTAAAGCACTGGAGAGAGCTTTCACTGCCTCAACCTGATCCTGCACCTCTGTTGTGGTGCCCTCCTCTTCCTCCTCCTCCTCACTCCTCCTTATAGACTCCTACCCCATCCTCTCTCTCTCTCCCTCCCTTTTACACTCTCTCTCTCTCTCTCTCTCTCTCTGTCTCTCTCTCTCTCCCCCCCCCCCAATTTTTCTCTCTCTCTCCCCCCCCCCCAATTTTTCTCTCTCTCTCTCTCTCTCTCTCTCTCTCTCCTCTCTCTCTCTCTCTCTCTCTCTCTCTCTCTCTCTCTCTCTCTCTCTCTCTCTCTCTCTCTCTCTCTCTCTCTCTCTCTCTCTCTCTCTCTCTCTCTCTCTGCTCCGTTACCCTTAATAAAGTGCTTTGTTTTCCTGACAGCCAGTCAGAGGAAGCAGGCATTTCATTCCAATCATTAATAATATGATAACGTCACAGGGGTGTATTCTGAGCACTCCCACTCTTACAAATCAACTCCTGTAGGATCAATACTCATCACTCTCTCAGCAGTCCCTCTAGCCTTCATCTCATCTCAACAATACACCCACCCCGCAACACCCAGGCAGCGCAGATCAGGCTACCTGCGTAGGATCACACAGAAACTAGCACGAGCCAACCAAGAGCTAGCGGATAGCCAACCAAGAGCTAGTGGATTGCCAATAAAGGGATAGCGGATGGCCAAAAGAGCTAGCAGATTGCCGACAAAGAGCTAGTTGATAGCCAACCAAGAGCTAGTGGATTGCCAACAAAGAGCTGGTGGATAGCCAACCAAGAGCTAGCGGATAGCCAACCAAGAGCTAGCGGATAGCCAACCAAGAGCTAGCGGATAGCCAGCCAAGAGCTAGCGGATAGCCAACCAAGAGCTAGCAGATAGCCAACCAAGAGCTAGCGGATAGCCATCTTAGTGTTGCTGGATAGCTAACCAATAGCCAACTCCGAGCTGGTGGATAGCCAACAAAGAGCTAGTGAATAGCCAACTAATAGCTAGTGGATAGCCAACCAATAGGTAGTGGATAGCCAACCAATAGCTAGTGGATAGCCAACCAATAGGTAGTGGATAGCCAACCAATAGCTAGTGGATAGCCAACCAATAGCTAGTGGATAGCCAACCAATAGCTAGTGGATAGCCAACCAATAGCCAAGCTAGTTGATAGCTAACCAACTGCCAGCAAATAGATAATCAATAGCCATAAGATGGAGGGCAAAGTCCCAGCCAATAATCAACTAATGACTCAAACTCCGGTTCTTGAGGAAATATCAGCCGTTAGACACGAAGACCAAACCTGGAGAAAGGTCTAGACGAGTGTAATGAATAGAAGACTGAAATAAATGTGAGGATTAAATATCATAGAGTATATTGCAGGGTGAATGTGTGCCTGGGGTCTCTTTATGAACTACGGGCAGGACTAACAGCAGAATAAGGGCTGTGTGGACAGAATACACTTTTA
>NC_079412.1:21204180-21205730 GCF_026213295.1 Gadus chalcogrammus
CATTAGTTTGTTCATTAACGGTCTGCAGTCTGTTCCCGATAAACAAGGTCAGATCCAGGTAGCAACCCGCTGAGTTTGTGTGATTAACATTGAATGAAAACACTAAAGCTACTTGATCTAAATAAACGGCAACAGCACACAACCTACGTTTTCGGTTCAGTGGTTTGCTAAGGGCATGGGTTAGTTGTAGCTTGTGTTAGCTGTGGCTGGTGTTAGCCATGGCTACAGCTAGCTGTTTTTAGCTGTAGCGGGACTCGGCAGTAGCAACTGTTAGCTCAAGCAGTTGTTAGCGAGAGCTAGAACTCCGTTCCGAGCCAGGGCTGCAGTTAGCTCACGAGGCGGGGGGTTAGCGGTAGCTACTGTTAGCGGTAGCTCTAGCTGTACCGTGGCGAGTGGTGTACTGACCCGTACCTCCATCTCTTTGAGCACGGGGTGGTCCTCTATGCCCGGGAACAGGACCCTCATGGCGTAAGTACGGTAGTCCAGGAACGGGATGCCGGCACCATCCAACTCCTGGGTCAGCTCGTGGATATCCGTCTGGAGCTCAGCGAACGCTGGAGAGAGAAGGGGGAGAGAGGAGGGGGAGAGAGAGGAAGGGGAGGGAGAGGAGTTGGAGAGGGAGGCGAGGGAGGAGAGGGAGGGAGTGGAGGAGAGAGAGGATGAAGAGGGGAGAGGGGGAGGAGAGAGAGGAGGTGGAGAGAGAGGAGGAGAGAGAGAAGGGGAAGAGAGAGGAGGGGGAGGAGAGGAGGAAGAGAGAGAGGAGTAGGAGAGAGGAGGACGAGGACGAGGGAGAGGAGGTGGAGAGAGGAGAAAGAGAGAGGAGGGGGAGGAAGAGGAGGTGGAGAGAGAGGAGGTGGAGAGAGAGAGAAGGGGGAGGGACAGAGATACAGTGAATGATTTATCCTTTCCTGCAGCCTCATGCTACCCGCCAGGCCTTCTCCCTCTCAGCCCACTCTCCCCTCCATGTCTGCGCTCTATTTATATTTAAAAACACACTGGGGACTGGCCGGTTTGTTCCTCGCAATGAAACCGCAATCACATGAAACGCATCTCTGTGAAACTCAACACAGAGGGAGACCGGGAGAAAATGAAACCATCTTATTGAGTTCTGAGCTTTGTCTTAAGCGAGCGAGCGAGAGAGAGAGAGAGAGAGAGAGAGAGAGAGAGAGAGAGAGAGAGAGAGAGAGAGGAGGGAAGGTGGGGGGTGAGAGGAGATTGGCGCGAGGCTAAATGAAAGACTAAGAGAGAGGAATAGACGGGTAGAGAAGAGAAAGCAGATTGAGAGAGGGAGACCGCAGTGCATAGTGGTAGGACAGATGGGTGAGGGGCAACTTGAGGGCAGACAAACGAAGAGAGGAGAGAGAACCTGAGCGAGAGGTGAAGAGAGGAGAGAGGATGAGAGATAGAGAGAGAGAGAGAGAGAGAGAGAGAGAGAGAGTAGGAGATAAGAGCGAGAGAGAGAGAATGTATGGAAAAAGGTTAAGAAAGATAACGAAGGAGAGAGAAATAGAGAGAGAGAGAGAGAGAAGAGAGATAGAGAGAGCGAGAGA
>NC_079412.1:21205830-21226331 GCF_026213295.1 Gadus chalcogrammus
CTCTATCTCTCTCTCTCTCTCTCTCTCTCTCTCTCTCTCTCTCTCTCTCTCTCTCTCTCTCTCTCTCTCTTTTCCCCTCCCTCTCTCCTTTCTCTCCCCCCTCTCTCTGGCTCCCCCCACTCCCCCCACTCCCCCCACTCCCCCTCTCCGTCTCTCTCTCTCTAACTCTCTCTCTCTCTCTCTCTCTCTCTCTCTCTCTCTCTCTCTAACTCTCTCTCTCTCTCTCTCTCTCTCTCTCTCTCTCTCTAACTCTCTCTCTCTCTCTCTCTCTTTCTCTCTCTAAGAAACATCTACCTATTCCAAAGGGAGTTGTGAATGGTTCATTGAATAAATCTAACCTAAATCTAATCTAACCCTTTCACTATTTAACAGAAGATTGCTGCTAATGATTGCAGATTGAACTCTAAAATTGACAACTAATATCTAACTTTCATATTAAACCCTAATATTGGACTCTTACTATAGGCTCTATATTAAACTCTGCATATTTCAATCCAGGATGAAACTGTAACATTTTCCTGAAATGTTGAACTCATACATTGCCTCGTGCTGAATGAGCTGTGCAGCACTCAGACTGTCCGGTTATTTAAGTGGAAACCCTCAGAGTTAACCACCTCACACTGTTCAAAAGGCAGAAAGCTCTTAAACCAACATGCCGTGATTCTCCTATCCTGGCTAAACGTTGGAATCACCGTCGGTTTGCCTTCAAGTGGCCAACGATGAGTTCATTTACCGGCCTTTAATGAATGAGTAGGGCTCCTCCCTTAAGATAGACACTTTATTGATCCCTTGGGAATGCTCCTTCAGGGAAATTCAAAATTCCAGCAGCGGTAGTACAGTAGTAGACACATAAACAAGCAAGAAAAACACAAGCTAAAATGCATCAAAATGCGACATGGTATAAATAAATACATTTTTAAAAAGAAGCATCAGCAGCTGATATTAGCAGCAATTATTATATCTTAATTGTGTTCTTGTTTAATAAATGGAGCATGTAGCAATAAATAAATAAATAGATTATGCAAGCTCGATCAGTCTATCCTATTTCTATATCCCTTTATCCACTGTACTCCTCCTGCTGCCCCCCCCTCCTCCCTCCAGGTGCGGAGTTGTGGAGTGTGATGGCACGATGGACAAAGGAGTTTATTAGTCTGTTGGTGCGGCCTCTGGAGAGGAGCAGCCTGTCTCTGAAGGACAGTGTGCAGAGGGTGGCTGGTGTCATCCAGGATGGCCAGAAGCTTCTTTGTGGTTCTCTTCTCTGCCACTGTCACCAGACGATCCAGCTTGAAGCCGACCACAGAGCCGGCCCGCCTGATGAGCTTCTCAAGCCTGGGGGAGTCCCTCTTGGTTGTGCTGCCTCCCCAACGCACCACAGCGTAAAAAAGGATGCTGGCGACCACCGACTGATAGAACATTGTCAGAAGTTTACCACAAATATTAAAAGATCGCAGCCTCCTTAAAAAATACAGTCTGCTTTGGCCTTTCTTATAGAGGTGGTCGGTATTGATTGCCCGGTCCGGGGCAAGGACGCCTACAGGGGGAACACGGACAGCAGGGAGTGAACCTGGAACCATGGTGGTGGCATGGGGCTCAGGAGGTAGAGCGGGTTGGATGTGACATCGCAGCACCCTACTGACGGCGTCATCAGGGTCCGTCGTCACAGCGGCCCGCACCGAACTCATTATGACATCACCAGGTTCCATTACAGAGTTCTGAGGACATCTCGGGGTTCCATAGCAACCAGAGTCCTTATGACATCACAGGGTCCCTTAACAACCAGAGTCGTGATGACATCACAGGGTCCCTTAACAACCAGAGTGCTGATGACATCACAGGGTTCCAGAACAACCTGCTGGTCCCCCCAGTCCTGTTCAGCGCTGCAGTCCCCCCGCCACAGCTCTGGTTTCCCCGCCCCCTTCCTACTGACTCCATGGCGCCCCCAGGCCCCCCCTGCTGCCCTCTCCTGCGCCTCCTCCTGCTCCTGCTGGGCGGGGGCGGGGCCAGGGGCTACGAGGCCCCGGCGGACCGGGAGGATGTGTTCTCCAGGCGGGCGTGCCCCGCCTTCCTCTCCTTCAGCAACGCCGCCTTCCTGTCCGGCTCCACCGTGGAGCTGGCCTGCCGCTGCAAACCCCATCAGGTGGGAGAAACGCCCGCACTACACCCGCTGACGCTGGCTCAACACCACCCCACATGCACCCGCACTACACCCAACTCTCGCTAACACCTGCACTACACCCAACTCTAGCTAACACCCGCACTACACCCAACTCTCGCTAACACCCGCACTACACCCAACTCTAGCTAACACCTGCACTACACCCACCTCTAGCTAACACCTGCACTACACCCAACTCTAGCTAACACCTTCATTACACCCAACTCTCGTTGGGTCCTGCACTACACCCACCTCTAGCTAACACCTGCACTACACCCACCTCTAGCTAACACCACCACCTCTAGCTAACACCTGCACTACACCCACCTCTAGCTAACACCTTCACTACACCCACCTCTAGCCGACACCACCCTACATACACCACCTCTAGCCGACACCACCCTACATACACCCTCCCTCCACCTGCCCTGCACTAAGGTCCCGGGTGTGTCCAGGTGCGGGAGGTGGTGTGGTTCTACAGGGACCACCAGGCCGGTCCCCAGGCCACCAGGGCCCTGACGGATCTCCATGGCAACCGTCTCCTGGACCCCGACGACGTGCCCCCCCGCGGGGCGGACCTCCAGCTGCGCTCCTCCATCCGCCTCTTCAGCCTGCTGCTCCACCGGGCGGAGCCGCGTGACTCCGGCCTATACCTCTGTGGCTCCGCCCACCAGGACTTCTTCTATGGTTACGACCTGGACATCCAGGAGGGGGGCGCGCTCACCCTGTCGCCAAGGTAACCAGCGAGCTCCAGCCCTCCTATGGGCCGTGGCAAACATCCCCTCTTTACCAACGCTGGCATCGAATCGATGTCCGGTCACTCGTTCTGTAAGCTAGTGTGAAGTGGCTATAGTTAGTGTAATGTTACTATAGTGAGTGTAATGTTGCTATAGTAAGGTTAACATTACAATAGTTAGTGTCATTTCGCTATAGTTAGTATAATGTGATGAAAGTTAGTGTAATTTGACTATAGTTAGTGTAACATGACTATAGTTAGTATAATGTCAGTATAGTTAGTATAATGTCACTATATAGTGTAACATGACTATAGTTAGTATAATGTCAGTATAGTTAGTATAATGTCACTATGTAGTGTAACATGACTATAGTTAGTATAATGTCAGTATAGTTAGTATAATGTCACTATATAGTGTAACATGAATGTAGTTAGTATAATGTCACTAGAGTTAGTATAATGTCACTATAGTTAGTATGTCACTATAGTTAGTATAATGTCACTATATAGTGTAACATGACTATAGTTAGTATAATGTCACCATAGTTAGTTTAATTTAACTATTGTTAGTATAATGTCACTACATAGTGTAACATGACTATAGTTAGTATAATGTCACTATAGTTAGTATAATGTCACTATAGTTAGTATAATGTCACTATATAGTGTAACATGACTGTAGTTAATGTTGTCACTATAGTTAGTATAATGTCACTATATAGTGTAACATGACTATAGTTAGTATAATGTCACTATTGTTAGTATAATGTCACTATAGTTAGTATAATGTCATTATAGTTAGTGTAACATGACTATAGTTAGTATAATGTCACTATAGTTAGTATGATGTCACTACATAGTGTAACATGACTATAGTTAGTATAATGTCATTATAGTTAGTATGATGTCACTACACAGTGTAACATGACTATAGTTAGTATAATGTCACTATAGTTAGTATAATGTCACTATAGTTAGTATGATGTCACTACATAGTGTAACATGACTATAGTTAGTATAATGTCACTATAGTTAGTATGATGTCACTACATAGTGTAACATGACTATAGTTAGTATAATGTCACTATATGGTGTAACATGACTATAGTTAGTATAATGTCACTATAGTTAGTATAATGTCACTATAGTTAGTATAATGTCACTACATAGTGTAACATGACTATAGTTAGTATAATGTCACTATTGTTAGTATAATGTCACTATAGTTAGTATGATGTCACTACATAGTGTAACATGACTATAGTTAGTATAATGTCACTATAGTTAGTATAATGTCACTATAGTTAGTATAATGTCACTATATAGTGTAACATGACTATAGTTAGTATAATGTCACTATAGTTAGTATGATGTCACTACATAGTGTAACATGACTGTAGTTAGTGTTGTCACTATAGTTGGTGTGACGTTTCCATGGGCGCGGCTATGTGTGTGTGGAGTGTGTGTGGCGGAGGGCTGCCGCAGCCTCACCTGGCCCGAGTCAGTCTGATTGGACTCTGGTGCTGGGGGAGGCTGCACCTGTGGTGCAGTCAGTAATCAGTATGCAGGCGGTAAAGCAGTCGTCTCCCCACACCGCTGGTGAGCTCTGCTGAGCAGGCGGTAAGGAGGTCATTAGGACTGGACCACCGAGGCTAGGCGGAAAAGGGCAATTAGAAATTAATTATGTGTGTAACAATAAACTTAAGCTCTCAGCTCAGCTCTGCTATTAAAAATAAGCGCTGTGAGCTGAATGAGATTGGCTGGTCATCTGTTATGTCAGGTTAACAACTTCTTAAACCAGAAAAGGTTGAATTAACCACAGACTCCAGATCAGTACTGGAGCCAGTAGCCTGGCTGTAGCCAGACCAACCCCCATCGTAGATTGCACGTTGGTCTGGGGGGGCTGCAGTCATCTTCCTCAGTACCAGAGGCGTGATCAACGGGCGTGGTTCAAATGACGGCACGCAGTTGGATAGTCCTTCAACCAATCAGACCGACGATCCTGATGACGTACTATGCAGAGTGACGGGGAAACTAGCCAATAGCGCGCAAGGGGGGGAAAAGCCAGGGGCGCGGGGGGACGGGCCGGGGGTACTGAACGAGTCCACTGGACGCGGGTGTGTGTGTCCTGCGTTGTAGCGCCGGGTCTCTGTCAGGGCTGGGTATTGTAGTCCAGCTGAGGCCCTGTCTGCCCTGGTTTGTAGTCCCAGCGCCGCCCCTGGGAGGAGAGAGAGTGGCCCTCCAGTGCCCCCGGGTGCAGCTCGCCCTCAGTTCCAGGTGTTCACCAGGTACGGGCCCTGGGGCCGCTGCGACCGCTGCGGGCCCCCTGGGGAGCAGGTGAGGGCGGGGCTCTGCTTCCTGCGCTCCCCCTACCTGCACGTCCGCTACCGCGCGGCCAATCAGAGCCTGGCGTCCTGCGGCTCGGGGGCGGTACCTCCAGCTTTCGGCCTATCGGAGAGCGGCAAGAGGCCGGTGGCTCGGCTGGAGGTCCGACTGTGTCACGTGACCTGCCCGACTCAAGCCCCGCCCACCTCCAGCGACCCATCCATGATGGGCCTCCTGGGCTTCAGGTGAGATGGAATGACTGACTGACTGACTGACTGGATGTGAATGACTTACTGGCTGACTGACTGACTGACTGACTTACAGGCTGACTTACAGTGACTGACTGACAGTAATATTATCTTCTCCTGGTGTAGTTCCTCCTCCCGGTCAGCAGGGGTGCCAGTGTTCTACCTGAACCGTCCAGCCAATCAGGTCGTGACCCTGGGCTGCCCGGGGTCACGACCCCAGCACGCGGTGGCCTGGGACCGGGGGTCGGAGCCCATCTACCGCTCTAAACACCTCAAAGCGTCCAACCTGACCTCCACATCTCCCAGGATGCACCTGGACGTGGCAGGTCACCTGGTCTTCAGACCCGCCCACCTGGAGGACTCAGGTAACCAATCAGCTGCCAATCAGGGTCCGTTTCTGATTGGTTGGACGCAGTGTCTCCTCAGGGACATCAGTAGACTGTACCAGTAAAGTGCTACTCTGGGCGCACTGAGCTCAGGGTAGTATGTCGACAGGAGATTTGTGTTCTACTGAAGGTCAAAAGTAGAAGTGATGAGGACAGAGAGCAGACGTCTGACCTCGTTCGGCTGCCCGGTTGTGTTGTGATAACTCAGGACTGATATAGTTCATCTATCTACGACACAGCTCTGCTCAGCTCCATATTTGGTCTGAGAGTGAAGGAAGAAGGAAGGGTCCGGTCACACAGAGGGTCTGAGAGGCTTCACATCGTCCAGCCCCTGGGTTTAGGAGGGGGGGGGGGGGGCTTCGATCGAAAAGCGGCCATTTTGTCTGTTCTAACGCACTTCTCCAGGTGGGTAGTTTGAGTCTGACTGTATTCTGGCTTTGCCGTCTCTAAGGGGTCTACTACTGCTGGCTGCAGGGGCGCAAGGCAGTCCAGATACGACTGCTGGTCTACGCCCACTTTGGGCGGGGCCACATGCTGTCAGACCCCAGCGTCCAATCAGCTCTCAGGGCGGTGCTGATGTCATACGCTGCCATGACGACCGTCTTCATCATGCTGCTGCTGGCGAGAGCGGGAATCAGGATGTTCAGGAACACTGGACCCTAGATACACACACTCACATGAAGACGCACACTCACATGGAGACGCACACTCTCTAAAGCAAAGGACAGAATACAAAGAAAAGCTGCTTATGTAAGAGAATGGCTCATTAATGTTTTGTGTGTGTGTGTGTGTGTGTGTGTGTGTGTGTGTGTGTGTGTGTGTGTGTGTGTGTGTGTGTGTGTGTGTGTGTGTGTGTGTGATGGGGTCTAGAGAGGTGTGTGTGTGTGATGGGGTCTAGAGAAGTGTGTGTGTGTGTGTGATGAGTTTATACAGGGATGAGAGGCTGGTGGGGTGAGAGAGATAGTGACAGTAGAGACAGTCTGGAAGAGAATGAGTAGAAAGAAAGAAAACTGAGAGGTCTCCACCAGATGATGACGAGAGAGAGGGAGGTAATGGCTAGTGAGAGAGAGTGATAGAGAGAGGTAGATGGCTAGAGAGAGAGAGTGGTAGAGAGAGGTAGATGGCTAGAGAGAGAGTTATACAGAGAGGGCTCTTCACCAGATGAGGGCATCTGAGAGGCTCTCCACATGAGAACCAGCTGGGGTCTGAGTTTATCCATCCATCTTTTTTTTCTCTCTCTTCTGTCTCTCCTCCCTCTGTTGCTCCCCTCTCTCTCTCTCTCTCTCTCTCTCTCTCTCTCTCTCTCTCTCTCTCTCTCGCTATCATGCCCTCGTCTCTCTCTCTCTCTGGTGAAGTGGTTTGGTGTCTCTGTGTGTTTCACTCCCAGCTGAAAGCTTCTGGGTTCGATCCCCAATGTCCTCAGTCTACCTCGGCCTCCCAGAGCTGGGCGACCTCTGACCCCTTGTTGCTCCTTGAGCCCAAGCTCAAGGGGGGGGGTCTACCTGGTCCATGTCTACCGGCTGGTCCAGCCCAGCCAGGGTAGGGTACCTGCTGACCCTGATCCCGCTGGTGATACCGGAGACGGAGTACGGGTAAAGAGAGTCTTCTTCAGCGTGATGCTGAGGACTCCCCATCAAAGACCGGGATGCATGTACCCAGGAGGGCATGACCCCATCTGGTCCCCACTAAGGACTGCAGTGTCCCACCACCCCTCCTGGGATGTGGGCTCAGTAGCAGGCGAGTCCTGGTCTGGGTCTGGCTCTGGCTCTGGCTCTGGGTCTGGGGGAGCCAGTAGGCCTCCTGGGGGAGTGGGGTGGACCTCATACAACCCTTTTGTTTCATATGATCCGGTATCTAAAACCTGGGCTTCTGCCATAGGCCTGATACCAGAGCCCAGACTCTGACCTGGAAAGGACCTCTTCAAATCCAATAAATGAACTCATCTCCGCGTTATACAAAGCTATTCCCCACAGAGCCCACTTCATGGTGGAGCTGTGTTATTGTGTGTGTGTGCGTGTGTGCATGTGCGTGCGTGTGTGTGCGTGTGTGTGTGTGTGTGTGTGTGTATGTGTGTGTGCAGAATGATAGTTATGATATTATAACTCTAGTTCTATGATTGTAGGCGTAGCCGTCTAGGCTTCGCCTTATGGGCTTGTCCCGTGCGCGTGCTTGCGTGCACTGAAAATTTTCAACTATGCACCAACGTGGGCACCGCCCACATTCCCACGGCAGCGTGTATATAAGGCGGCGCAAACCGCCGCCCATTCTCCACGCTTATCTTTCAGCATTTGGAGGGTACAGCAGGTGGGAAACTAGACGGCTACGCCTACAATCATAGAACTAGAGTCATAATATCATAACTATCGTTCCATTTCATGTAGGCTACGCCGTCTAGGCTTCGCCTTATGGGCTGAGGTGAAGCTGCGAGCGGAGCCCGATCAATGTACTCCTGCTGGACCCCAGTCAAGAAGCTTAAGTCACCAGGGCACATAAGACTCAAAAAAGCCAAGGATGTGCAAAACACAACAGCTTAATACAAAACGAATTCCTCCTAGATCAAGATCTCGTCCGTTTCTTATTTAAAAAACGGCGGGAGTGCCATACTGGCGGACAAAACCAACTCGTCAATCGGCGCGCCAATAGGAACCCCTCTACTCCGCTTTTTATTTGAAAAACGGCGGGAGAGAAATACTGGTAGTCAAGTCCAACTTGCCATCCGGCGAGAGGAATTTCAACGATGCCGCTTTGGGCCGGGGGAAGACCAAGACGCAGCCGCGCAAATGTCTGCCACCGGAACGCCTCTGAGTAGAGCCGTTGAAGCGGCCACGCCCCGTGTCGAGTGAGCTTTAACGCCCAATGGCGGCGCTAAGCCTTGCCGAGCGTAGGCTAAGCAAACACCCTCACATATCCAGCGAGAAAACCGCTGCTTAGAGAGAGCGCGGCCCCTGCTAGCGTCGCTATAACACACAAACTCTCTACACAACTGTTGTGTAGAGCGGAACGCGGCCGAACGTTTCACGTACATAGCCAGCGCCCGCTCAGGGCACAGGAGATGCAACTCCGCCTCCGCCTCACTAGAATGAGGCGGGGGGTGAAAAGCCTTAAGCACAATATCTCTCGACCGGAAAGAACTATTGATGTGTTTAGGGAGGTACGCAGGATGAGGTCTGAGCAGCGCAAAAGAGCCGTCCTCGTTAAGCAACAAGCAGCTCGGGCTGACAGACGGAGCGGTCAGCTCACAGGCCCGCTTGGCAGAAACCAAAGCCAATAAGAGCGCCGTTTTCAAGGACAGGGCATCCAAAGGGGCCTGAGACAGAGGCTCGAAAGGGTCCCTGGACAACCCGCGCAACACGGTGGGGAGATCCCAGCGTGGTGTAAGCACGCGCGAAACAGGCCTAACCCGTCTAGCACCACACAAGAACCTCTTGACCAGTGGATGGCTGAATATCGGTTCACCATCACAGCCCACATGGCCAGCCGAAACAGCTGCCGCATAGACCTTGATGGTGGAAAAAGCCAAACCCTTCTCCAATAAGTGCTGTAGAAACGCAAGCACGCTTCCCACCTCGCGATGGGATGGGACAGCGTGGTTCCTGTCACATCAATCAGAGAAAGCGCACCACTTCGCTGCATAGAGGGAAGAAGTAGAAGGCACACGAGCACCCTGGATAGTGTTGATAACCGCTTCAGGCAAACCTTTGCCCTGCAGGATCGGGCGGTCCCATGGGCCTGTGAAGCGCATCCGGTCTGAACGGTTCCGGCCACGGCGCCGCCCGTGAGAGCGCCGCCAGCTCGAACGGCTACCGGCTGGCACAGCTGAAGGATGGCGCTGGAGAAGCGGGAAAACCGTCAGCCATCTCGCGGCCTCCTCCGGGCCATAAGTCTCCCTGCCAGCCGACAAGGAGACCAGGGCAGAGGTTGAGCAGGGCGATGTTGTTGACCGCCGCCGCAGACTGCGAGGCACAGACGAACACCCTGTCCGTCAGGCCGGCAATCTGCTTCTGGAGGCGGTCGGGGGGCAGCGGTTTCTCGTTAGGACGCCATCCAGCGCCCGGACAGAGAAGCGCTGCCAGGGAAGGCTCCAGGCGAGGGATCCCCCTCGCCTGGGTATCAGGCGAGGTCCCCACCCGCAGCGGTGAAAAGGTGCTGAACCGGTGGGAACAGGGGGCACTGGGTAACCCGCCGGGAGGAAGACAGGGTGCGAAAACACTCGCCCTGCATGTCATCCGACATGGGGGCGAGTGGCGGGGCTGGCAAAGGGGTGCCCTTGATGGCCGCTGCCTCACCCATCATCTCGCCGAAGAGAACGGCAATCCGGCGCGGTCTCTCCCCCGGGACGATAGTGGCTTCGCTGGAAGCCCCGGAGCGGGAGAACTCGAACGCAGAGCCGGGAAAGACGTCGTCCAAGGAGGCGACGTCGTCAACCTCGAAGTGCTCGCCGGCGTCCTGGGCGTCCGGAACCCTGGCCCCCGAAGATGTCGATGGCCTCAGCGAAATCCACCGACGGGGAGTAAAAGAGGTGCCTGGAGAGCTCTCCAGCTCTCACAGGAGAGCTCTCCAGTGGCCCTGAAAAGGGCCGTTGATCCGTTGGCCTCGCCCACGCCGCTGCCACATGTCATCTTTTCGTTGGAAGTCATATATCTTCGTTGATCCGTACAAATTGCTGAAAGAAAAGGGAGAATGGGCGCCGCCTGATATACACGGTGCCGTGGGAAAGTGGGCGGTGCCCACGTTGATTGGTGCATAGTTTAAATTTTTCAGTGCGTGCGAGCACGCGCACGGGAAAAGCCCATAAGGCAAAGCCTAGACGGCGTAGCCTACATGAAATAGAACATTGCATTGTTGAAAGCTGCTCTTGAATCAATGATTGTTTATGTTTTTAGCGTATTGATTTGGTTCGTATCATGAAGAGTAGGTAAGTGTTGGCAGGGATATTGCTGACCAGAGGTTATCGAACCAGGTGTAATGGGGTCGGAGGTCGGCTCTAATGGTGGAGGAGGCCTTTGGTGATTCACGGCTGCACTTGCTCTCCGTATCGCCTCTCTTTAAGACGACGGGAAATTACTTTGACCGACTACACAACAGCAGAGCGGAAGAGGGAATAGTAAACGATTCCTGCTGGAGTCAAGAGGGTGTAGTGGGTATTGGCTGATATTAAGAAACAGGTGAACTGAAGAAAACAAAACTGAACTAAACAGAATTGAACTGAGGGGAATTAAACTGAACTGTAATTGATTTGTTATGCTTTTTCTTTGTTTGATTCGATCACTCAAAATGGAGTTAAAATAAATGTCACCTTTTGTAAAACTCTCAGCAATGTCCACAACAAAACCTTTACCTGGTTATAGAATATATACCCACAAATGACCAGTGCAACCTTGTGATATATTTTAGTCTGAATTAGATTTCTTTATTTGTGTATTAATTTCATATGCAGAGAAAATATACAATTCAAGATTCAAGCTTCATCAAGATGCTAAAAAAATGACAAGAGGTGGTTCGGGACCGCTCGGCTGAGTCAGGTGGTATGTCACCTGACCTCTGTCTTGACACCGGGCTGCGCTCCAAAGCTTTCCCTCATCTACTTCCCCTCCTCCTGCATCATCTACGCCTCTGATAGGTCACTCTCAGCGGGGGGTGTGGTCTGAGCCACCCAGGTGGATGCTGGGACATGGAGTCTACAGTTCTGCAGTCCCCGGTCGAGGGGTTCACGCTCATGGCCTAGCGCTCACTAGAACCTAGCGCTCAACGCTATAGTGTGGATCCATCTGGGGGGAGGGGCCTAGAGGAGCCAACCAGGCCTGGAGTTTCATTTGGAACGCAGCCCGTGCCAATAGATATAGCGGTAGATACATCAGCCCATATGAATAAAATCAAACGTCGGTTATAAGAGAAAGGATGGTTCAGCGAAAGCAGTTTAGTAATCGACTAATTCACCTTCTGCTCTTTATATCACAGAACTAGAGAACATCACATTAGAATGGGTGGAGCGACCACCTGAAGCAGCATTTACTACACCAAGACCTCCACACTAAGGACAGGAAGTAGGCGTGGACGAGGTGCCTCACGCCCCACAGACGGGAGAAGCACCCTTCAAACCTGTCCCTACAAAACAAGCGACACAGGAGGAACACCCCTAGGTGGTCCCAGCTGCTTTGCGTTCGGCTCGGTGGAACACCACAACTTTCAGATGTTCATCAGAAGAAGAGGGATAACAAATACATTGACAACATCCGTTAAATTTTTTTTTTTGCTAGATTTGGCTTTTCGATATGTTCTGACATTCAAGTGGTCTGTAGAATGTAAACATCTCCCTGCCGGTAGCTCCCCTCACCTAGCGGCTCTTGGAGCTAACGCACTAGCGCTCCCAAGATGGCCGCTGGGTGGGGCAAAGCTGAGGGCGGGAAAACACACACGGCGGAGAGAAATGAACTTTATACACCAACGGTCAAACCAGGAGAACTCGATACGTTTTTATACTGACACAGAACTGTAATATTTAAAGAGAAGGTATGTACAGCATGATCTGGCATACAGTCGTATTTCAGCTCACTTGGCACGTCCATATGATGGAGACTTGACCCTTTGTCCAGACCACATGTTCTCTATATAGATTGTGCTACAAAAACACGGAACCGTAATACAAAATAACAAGTTCAGCCTGGACTTCATTTTCTTTTAAATGTTAAACAGAGCAAGCAGAGATACAGAGAGCCTCACACGTTGTGAAAGATTTCCTCTTTTAAGACGCACGTCTTCACAGACTCCACTAGCAAAGGTTTAGCTAGCGTTTAGCAGATACCAACGTTGTCATGGTAACACGGTCCTCGTCGTGTGCAAATGCGTCTCAAATCATATTTGACCTGACCCAAACTTGGGTGTGTCTGGCAGGTTGTGTGTTTGTGGTTTAGCACTGACCTGGTGGGGTGCTGAACCCGGACTACCGTATTAAGTCTCAACTTCAGGGTCTACCAGGACTACAGCAGTTAGTCTACACCCTCTACCATGAATACAGTAGTCAGTCTCACTTTCAGGGTCTATCACGACTACCGTAGACTAATCTTCAGTGTTTTCTCCATTGATAACTCGGGATTGTAATGAGAAACAGATACAATTTGTAAGCTAAGGCTTTGCATCAAAAAACAAAGATTAATATAAAATCATGATTAGAATACGGTATATTTCCACAGCGTATACCACACCTTGACATCTGATCCTCTCATTTTTGACACATAGATACACCTTTTAGAAGCCTGCAATATATAAATATTTTTGTGGTAAAACTCTTTAGCACATTCAAGTCTCTCTAAGTATTTTACAAAATTGATTTCATGGATGTTTCATTGGTTGCTGTCTGCCCAAGTTTGGCAGAGTAGTTTTCTACCAATGAGCTACGAGTATTTAGTCAGAGGCCTTATAAGGTCAGCCTGGTCGGGTATAAAAAGCTAAGCACCGGGCCGCGGTCAGACTGCAGAGAGAGGCTTTAAGGCATGGAGTTCAACCAGAGAGTTCCTCTCACAGACAAACACACACTCACGACATCTGAGAACCAATGGGACGCCACGGACATCTGATCACCAATCCAAAGCAGCACTAGTATGGACTGCAACCAAAAGTCAAATAAGAAGTATCAAACTAGTACAGTTCATATGAATATAGGGTTTCAAATCAACAGTGGGAGGTGTAAAGACTTGATCCAGAGTTATTCACTTTTAAATTGTTCAAATCAAATCAAAGACCGTGAGGCATAGATTAAAATCAAGAATCAAATGGAAAAAAACACCAAACACAAAAGAATCCCAACTTAAAGTACGTATAAAGTACACATAATGTACATACAGTTACAGGGGTCAAAGTACCCCACCCAGAAGCTAGGCTACTCCGCTGATCCCATCAGCCCTGTCCAGGTCGCCGTGGTGCCTTTGAGCAAAGCGCAGTGACAACCCAAGAGAAACCTCTGAGTTCTAACCCCCGGATTCCTCATCATTCTTGACTCTTCTTGTCGTTCGACGAATCCTTTCAGGACCGGGCGTTCAGGACGCGGGGCCTCGACGTTCATCTGTGAACAAAGCCGTGTTCCGTAACAGAGTGGGAGCTTTTAAAAGCCATGAAAAAGACGGAAACCTGAAAACAAACACAGACGCCTCAATTCGTTTTTTCTCCATTATCCTCTTAAGTGCTGTTTGCACAGGCTCGCCCGGGTAATTGTTCAATACCAATTTCCTGCAAAAACGATTAAAGCTTTGTCTGTTATGCATTGAAAATCATCCCTGCCGGCCAGAAATCCACTCTGCCGCTGCCGGCAGGAAACAGAGGACAGGATTCAGCCACGAAACGCCATCCTAAAACAACGGCCCCATGTTCCGGGCCCCGGGGCCAGGGGACCGACGGGGTTGGGGTCGGGTCACCTCCTCTGGATCAAGACCAGGACCTGGACCAGAGAGCCCCCTGGTCCCAAGGAGGGGGTCTTATCCCGGGGACCCCTCCCTCTCGCCCCTGTGAAGTCGGGGTCTAAACTGAAAACTCGGTCCCCCAATAACGTCCAGAACCCCCACTCCCCCTCACCTCAAGGTGGGGGGGGGGGGAGCTGAGTCCCCTTTAGCCCTGATCTCCATCTCTCTGTGTTGCCCACCTCTGCTAACCTCACAATCCTCACTCTCTGCGCCATGCAGCGCTCAGCCTGCTGCTTAGCAGGACTGACTCCCCACGGTTTGTTTATAGTCACACACACCCACAAACACACACACACACACACGCACACGCACACACAGACACACACACACACACGTATCCCCCTCAGGCGGCTCTCAAAGCAGTCCTTCCCTCGTCCTCCTCTGGATCCTACTTTCATCCTTCTGGCTCTGAGGGTTTAATGCGGACAACAGTTTGTGAAATGAATGCTTCTGTGTCTGGATTAGTCCGTCAGCCCCTGAACCATAGCAGAGCAGCCTCCATGCGGAGATATCCAGAGGTTGTCCTCAAAAAGTCTCTCTGCCATCCATCGAAGGGCTCTTCCTGCGAGCTGCTGCTGCGGTCTGCTGTTCCCAGACGCTCCCATTAAGCTGGTGGGCTCCACTGGCGTGTAATGCTGAAGGTTTTTTCCCAGCTGAAACTGGCCGCCGGGCGCTGGGCGGTAATTCATTCGGTTTAGAGGGCAGCAGATAAGGCTGCGTGGGCCGTGATGAATGGGGGCCGCGGAGGGGTTCTGTGGATGAGTCGAGAATCTAAAATTTACCCTCAACTTTTTGCTGCATCCAAACCATCTATTACTGTCACAGCAATGCACCCCTCAGCCTTTCTCTGCCTCTCTCTCTCTCTCTCTCCTCCTCTCGTCTAGTTCTTGTTTCCCTCCTTCTGCTTCTCCTTCTCCCGTCTAAACTATCCATTTATTTCTCTTCTTTCTCCAGTCTCTCCAGTTCCTGTCATATGTCCCACCAGCTTTTGGCAGTGTTCGCCCAGTACCAGGCCAGTGACCTCGTCCAACGCTGGTTCAGTCTGCAGTGGGCGGCCTCATGGGATCCAGCCAGGAGACAAACGGAAAACGGGTCCTCTCCCTCCTTAAGGACGCTGAAGAGGTTCTCAGTCTACAGGAGGGGTGCTCAAGACCTCGGGGGCTGACCGACAGATCCTCCCAGAGGCCACGTCTGAAGGGTCTCCATCCCCGTCCTGGTGAGGTGCGGTCCAATCCCCAGCCAAGATGCAAGGGTTCTGTCGTGTCGTTCTTCCCCGTGTGACACCCCCCCCCCCCCCATCCCAACCGTTCCTCCTCCCAGGACCCCCACACCGTTGGCTGGGCCAGGCTATTGTCACCAGTCCGGACGTCGGACGACATCCTCTCTGAGGAGCTCCAACACCTCCCATCTGGGTCCTTCCCCCTGCCCCCCTCCCCCCCCCCCCCGGGGTCCTCCTAGATCCTCTTCCCCTCCAGCCCCCCCCCGCCCACCCCTCCCGCCCCGCCCTCCAGCTCCTCCTCCGCTTCCCCCCCGCCCCAGGCCAGCCTGCGGGTCCTGGGGCCGCGGGGCCCACACCGCTAGAGGGCCGTGATCTGGGTCAGCTCCGGGTTGGAGTTCCCCTGCTTGTCCCCCCTCTGGGTGTGGGGGTGGTCCACCCCCACCAGCGGCAGCTCCACGCCTAGTCACGCCGGGTTGGGGTTCCCCCCGCCCGGCCCCCCCCTGCCGCCGCAGCCGTCGCCCCCCTTGCAGCTGTAGGCGGCGGCCACCTCGCGGGCGATGCTGCGCATGCGGCCCGACTGCTGCGTGTCCAGGCGGAACGGCGACGGGTGGCAGAACTCCCTGAAGCAGCGCTTGAAGTTCTCGTCCAGGAAGGCGTAGAGGACGGGGTTCAGGCTGCTGTTGACGTAGCCCAGCGCGATGCAGAAGTGCATGAGCACCAGCGTGAACAGGCTGCCCAGGTTGAAGCCCAGCGACTGGGCCAGCGCCATGATCTGCACGGGCGTCCAGCAGACCACGAAGGCGGCCACCACCACCAGCACCATGCGCGTGATGCGCCGCAGGTTGCGGTCCTTCTCCTTGGAGCCCGAGAGGATGCGCACGCTGCGGAGACGCTTCACCATCAGGCTGTAGCAGATGCTGATGATGGCCACCGGGATGAGGAAGGAGAAGAGGAAGACGCAGGTGCCGAAGACGGGGTCCCAGTAGCCGCGGGGGTCCGGCAGCACCACGATGCACTCCACGCCTGGCGAGGAGACACACGTGGTTTGGTTAATGCCATGTTGTAAACACGAGGCAGAACACACAACCCCCTCGTCTTATCACTCATCTGTGGGGTCTAAATACGCTGACACTTGATCGGTGTGCGTCTTGAACACTTTGTTTCCACGTTATTTGCTGCATGTCGAGGTCTGGGTCCAAGTCATTCGGAGCGTCTGCTCTCTGCTCTCTAACACATGGTGCCTCATGACGTTCTCCAACACCTCTGCTCTCTGCTCTTCGCTCACTGCTCTCTGCTCTCTGCTCTCTGCTCTCGGCTCTCTGCTCATCGCTCTCTGCTCTCCTCGCTCTCCTCTCTGCTCTCCGCTCTCTGCTCTCTGCTCTCTGCTCTCTGCTCTCTGCTCTCGGCTCTCGGCTCTCGGCTCTCGGCTCTCTGCTCTCTGCTCTTCGCTCTCTGCTCTCCACTCTCTGCTCTCTGCTCTCTGCTCTCTGCTCTTCGCTCTCTGCTCTCGGCTCTCGGCTCTCTGCTCTTCGCTCACTGCTCTCTGCTCTCTGCTCTCTGCTCTCCGCTCTCTGCTCTCCGCTCTCTGCTCTCTGCTCTCTGCTCTCTGCACTTCGCTCTCTGCTCTTCGCTCTCTGCTCTCTGCTCTCTGCTCTCTGCTCTCTGCTCTCTGCTCTCTGCTCTCTGCTCTTCGCTCTCTGCTCTCTGCTCTCTGCTCTCTGCTCTCTGCTCTCTGCTCTTCGCTCTCTGCTCTCCTCGCTCTGCTCTCGGCTCTCTGCTCTTCGCTCTCTGCTCTCTGCTCTTCGCTCTCTGCTCTCTGCTCTCTGCTCTCTGCTCTCTGCTCTCTGCTCTTCGCTCTCTGCTCTCGGCTCTCTGCACTTCGCTCTCTGCGCTTGGCTCTCGGCTCTGTGCTCAGTGCTCCCTGTTCTCTAAATCCTGTTGTCTCATGTTGCTCTCCATCACTTCAATGTCTGCTCTGACAGAGCAAGTGCTGATGTTTTATTTGCAACACACCACGTTGTACAAAAAACAAAAAAATACACAATCTTGGAGGAGCGAGTCGCCTATAGAAAGGGTTTGATACAAGAGGTGGACCTCCATCACAACAAAGAGAGTACAAGGTGGATCCCCATTGCCACAAAGAGAGGTTGCAGGCAGGGGGGACAATTCAATCTATATATAGTCTATATATACCAGGATAATTACTGTATGCAAAATAATTGAGGAGGCGGGAAACATCATCGAGATACACACATACACACACACACAAACGCACACACACACACACACACACACACACACACACACACACACACACACACACACACACACACACACACACAACACAGAGAGATGCACACACCCACACACTCATAAGTGCCCAACTGCAAACGTGCATACACACATGTCGAGACATAAATGGGAGTGAGAGAGATCGCCCGGAGGGATGATTTGATTATAGTTGAAAGCATGATGAAATAATGAATTAAGTTGGTGATTCCAGCTGACAGGAGTGATGAATAAATGAATTGCTGTTGACAATAGAAAGAGAAGAACGAGATAGAACCCTTGGATGAACGACATAGTGCCCGAGAAGATGAATACATTAATAATAACTGTGGACCATTAAACAGTGTCTTAATGGATGGATGAAGGCCTGGTGACAGAACAGAGCCTGATGACTACGGAGGAGGATGATTGCATGAATGAGGGGGTTCATGTGGGGTACAGGATGTGGGAACGATGTCATGGTAACGGCCCACGCAGAGGGGGGTGGGGGGGGGGGGCTACAGATTGAAGCACCAAAACAATAAAAGGACAATTTGGATCCTAATAAAGGACCCATGTCATGAGGTCCGTCATTCAGAGCTCTGGGATGAGGGGGGGGGGGGGGGGGGGGGGGGGCACGCCCACCATGACATCACAGCCCCGCCCCCTGAAATACTCCAACCTCTCATCCAATAGGAGGACAGCATAGGGTAGTGGGTGTACAGGGGGGAGTTTTCTTCTGACATATGTCCTCATTGTAAGTCATATAACAGCGTCTGCTAAACGCCCTAAATGTAAAATGTAATGAGTGGTCTGAAGAGACAGGCAACTCGTTCTGGGGGTTACGTGGAACAGAGGCAGCTGAGCCCTAACTGAAGTGTGTTCTCAGAGATGTGCGAAGGTTACACTCATGGTAACACTCCGGCGTCTGGTTCAAACGTTGAGCGGCACTCAGAGAACGTCTCCCGCGGACGTACGAGGTCCCCGTTCTGATCCTTTCAGTGGGCGGCGTGATGCTGGTTCAAACAGGGCTGAGTCGTTCTGGAAACTCTGGGCACTCACGGTTTATTGTAGACATAAACAACATCCCCAAGGGCACACACGCGCACATGCACACGCTTGCACACAGACACAAACACACACATACATCCACATCCACACACACAGACACACACTCACACACACACACACACACACACACACACACATGCAGACACACGTCTCTGTCACACACACATATTCACACACACACACACACGTCTGCTCATCCATCTTTTATCTCCCTCACAAGTTTCTCTCCTCCCTATCTTCTTTAACATCTTATTATCCACCTAGGGACAGTAAGCTCTCTCGCTCTCTCATTCTCTCTCTCTCTCTCTCTCTCTCTCTCTCTCTCTCTCTCTCTCTCTCTCTCTCTCGCTCTCTCTCTCTCTCTCTCTCTCTCTCTCTCTCTCTCTCTCTCTCTCTCCCTCTCTCTCTCTCTCTCTCTCTCTCTCTATCTCTGTCTGTTTCTCTCGCTCCCTCTCTCTCTGTCTGTCTGTCTGTCGGTCTGTCTGTCTGTCAGAGTAGAGGTGGAGGAGGAGGAGGAGGAGGAAGGGAAGGAAGAGGTGGAGAAGCAGGAGTTGATGATGGAGGAGGAGGAGGAGGAGGAGGAGGAGGAGGAGCGTCAGAAGGGGGTGAAGGTTTGGCCCGAGCGCCGGGACTCTTCAGCTGAGCGATCGGGTCGTTCTGAGCGGGCGGCCGATGGTCTGACGGTGAAGTGGTCTGACACGAGGCGCGTTAGTCCTCCGCTCTGTGTGTCCTCTCAGGGACGCCGTAGGCTACAGACAGACAGTCCTACTGACGACACATGAGGCTTGTTCCAATTCATTCACTCGTTTCCTCACTCCCTAATCCCTTTAGAGGGAACAAGGAAGGAACTCTTTCTCCATGAGTCCTACATCCATCGGGCGATGTGGTTGAATAACCCGTGTGTGTGTGTGTGTGTGTGTGTGTGTGTGTGTGTGTGTGTGTGTGTGTGTGTGTGTGTGTGTGTGTGTGTGTGTGTGTGTGTGTGTGAGGGTAAGGACAAGATGTCCGAAGGGAAAGCAGCAAGGGTGTACCTTGTTTCGAGTGGCTTCGAAACAAGTTCATCTTTATGCGATCTAAATCATTTAATCTTTAAAAAGCACCGACATCACCACCATCATCATCCCCACAGCATCACCTAATCCTCCACCACCACCATCCCCACCACCACCATCCCCACCACCACCACCACCACCACCACCACCACCACCCCACCCCCACCACCACCACCACCACCACCACCACCACCACCACCACCACCACAACCATCCACAAATCACCACCTACTCCTTCACCACCCCAAGCTCCAACTCCGCCACCACCACCACTTGCATCACCTGCACAACCACTGTCACCGGCACCATCACCACCACCACCACCACTATCACAGCCCAGAGTAATCTGTTTCTCGCTGGCCTCTGCCTGCTCCCGGAGGAAAGATCTTTGACCCCAATTACTGATCAGAGAGGAGAGGAGGGGAGAGGGGGGAGAGGGGGGAGACCGAGGGGGGAAGAGGAGGGGAGAAGGGGGGAGACCGAGGAGGGGAGAGGGGGGAGACCGAGGAGGGGAGAGGAGGGAAGAGAAGAGGAGAGGAGGGGAGAGGGGGGAGAGGAGGGGAGAGGGGGGAGACCGAGGAGGGAAAG
>NC_079412.1:21226431-21236431 GCF_026213295.1 Gadus chalcogrammus
CGCCTCCGTTCAAAGCCCAGCGAAGCCGGCAGTGACCCGGTAATGTCACGCCGTCTTGAGGTGGGAAATTGCAGGTTTTCCTGGGATTTCATTCCTGGCTCCCATGCACACATGAGCCCATGCAGGAGATGTTCCGGAACGTTCCTGGGACGGACTGCATGTGTGAAAGAGGTCGTAACTCTTGGTACGGTGAGGTAAAGCCCAGCAGTGGTATATAGAACAATATTATGGCAGTATAGCGTACTCTCTGTACTACTGACATTACAGCAGTACAGGTTCAGTTCTACGGAAGAAACGTGAAAACCCAAGACATGTTGTCTGTCTGTCTGTCTGTCTGTCTGTCTGTCTGTCTGTCTGTCTGTCTGTCTGTCTGTCTGTCTGTCTGTTGACGTAAGTCTACTCAAAGAGATGCCACCTGTGTGTATTTGTGTGTGGGTTTGTTTGTGTGCTACTTAGAGCTGGATCTGACATGATAACTCCTGACACTCTCCTGAACTTCTCCTCCTCTCCTCTCTCCCTCTCCTCCCTCCATCCTTTCATTCTCTTCCTGTTCTGTCTTCAAAGGCTCACCTTTTCTGTGTCACCTGCACCTGAAGCGCGCTCTCTCTCTCTCTCTCTCTCTCTCTCTCTCTCTCTCTCTCTCTCTCTCTCTCTCTCTCTCTCTCTCTCTCTCTCTCTCTCTCTCTCTCTCTCTCCCTCTCTCACTCTCTGTGTCTATAACAATAGCCAATAGGTTCTTCTGACTTCCAGAAAGTCTTCTGATAAGCACTTCACCATGGTAACAAAGACGAGAGTCAATCTACTCACGTCACATCCGTTTTGCTTGACTTTGTTTATGTATATGACCTAGTGACAGAAGCTGTGGTATGTGACAGAAGCCCTACTACTCGCGTCCAGGGGACTTCACCTGTACGCCCTGCGTCGGTCTCTGTCTCCCTCCATCTCTCTCTCTCTCCGTGTTACCACGGCGATGTCCTCACAATGCGGCAGGCGCCATTGATCCCCGCGTTAATGGGGAGGTGGGGGCGTGGCCCGTTGAGCCGTTGACTGTGAGAGGTCGGACGTTTGGGACGATGGCTGCGTAACCAAGGCGATTGTGACGCCTCCTCAGCGACACACAGGCGCACTGGAGACCTGATGGCCTCCGGCCAAACCTTGCTTCTGCGTTGGTTAGCTGATGTAGAGCGCCGCGGCGCAGCCCACTGAGGCTGCGTTGGTTAGCTGATGTAGCGCGCCTTGGCGCAGCCCACTGAGGCTGCGTTGGCTAGCTGATGTAGCGCGCCGCGACGCAGCCCACTGTGGCTGCGTTGGTTAGCTGATGTAGCGTGCCGCGGCGCTGCCCACTGAGGCTGCGTTGGTTAGCTGATGTAGCGTGCCACGGCGCAGCCCACTGTGGCTGCGTTGGTTAGCTGATGTAGCGCGCCGCGGCGCAGCCCACTGAGGCTGCGTTGGTTAGCTGATGTAGCGCGCCGCGACGCAGCCCACTGTGGCTGCGTTGGTTAGCTGATGTAGCGCGCCGCGACGCAGCCCACTGTGGCTGCGTTGGCTAGCTGATGTAGCGCGCCGCGACGCAGCCCACTGTGGCTGCGTTGGTTAGCTGATGTAGCGCGCCGCGACGCAGCGCACTGTGGCTGCGTTGGCTAGCTGATGTAGCGCGCCGCGGCACAGCCCACTGTGGCTGTCGCTGTTGTTACCCACCCACTCTCCGTAAGACCTCAGCTTTTAGTGCCTTGCTCTACCTACAGAGCCATACAGGGATTTGAACCACTGACCCTGCAGTGTAATGCATTATGTGCTGAGTGCTAGACACATGTGTATCATCGATAATTATAGAGTAAAAATACATCGTTGCTATCTGACCTCAATTTTTTTTACCCCTAACGATTATCATTCTTACTAAATAGGTGCAAAGGGTCGTGCTTAGTGAACTGGTGTGATTTGTAATCGAGGAACTCAGATTAACTGCAGAATGAAGAATTAGATTCTCCTGCATCTGTTGTTGAACGGAGAACAGATGAGACACCAAGTCACTACGCAACCGCGCGTGTGTGTGTTTGTGTGTGTGTGTGTGTGTGTGTGTGTGTGTGTGTGTGTGTGTGTGTGTGTGTGTGTGTGTGTGTGTGTGTGTGTGTGTGTGTGTGTGTGTGTGTGTGTTCGTGTGTGTGTGTGGGGGGGGGGGGGGTCTGATCACTGTCAGATTAAGGGCCATTAAAGGGTTTGTCTCTCTGCCACCAGATGGGTCCTCTGATTTTGTTTTTAACTAGTTTATACACAACAACACAGCCTATGTCTCTGTGTGTGTATGTGTGTGTCCCATGTGTGTGTGTGTGTGTGTGTGTGTGTGTGTGTGTCTGTGTGTGTGTGTGTGTCCCATGTGTGTGTGTGTGTGTGTGTGTGTGTGTGTGTGTGTGTCCCAGTGTGCTGCAGTGTGTTGCGGTGTGTGTCTCAATGTGCTGCAGTGTGTTGCGTTGTGTCTCCCCTGTTGTGTCCCAGTGTGTTGCGGTGTGTGTCTCAGTGCACTGCGATGTGTGTTACCGTGTGTGTCCCAGTTTGTAGCAGTGTGTGTCGTCGCAGTGTGTGTGCAGTACTGTGGTCCACATCAGTACTCCCGGTGTGGCAGACAGAACTATCAGCAGCAGGATCACGGCGACGGTAATGCGGCTGTGTCCTCGTGGGACTGGAGGCTCTGTTGTTCTCTTTGTGTGCAGGGACACACTGGAGGAGGAAAGCTGCAGACAAACGGACAGGCCGAGGGACAGGCGGACAGGCTGACCGAGTGGGGGGGGGGGGGAGCAGGGAGGCAGACAGAGGATGACTGGATGAGGGATGAAGAGGGAGACAGAGATGGGCGGTGCAGAAGAGAGACTGAGGGGACGATGATGATTAGAAAGGAGGAATTAGAGGGGGAAATGAACACAGTTCAAACATCTGAATAGAAGGCACAAGGGAGGAGGGGGGAGGAGGGGGGAGGAGCGATGGAGGGTAGAAGGGAATCTATTTGAACCCTAACTTTTTCGTCATGAATCAACACTGAACTATGTAGTGCTAAAAACTTTTGTAATGATAAGAGTGTGTGCGTGCGTGCGTGCGTGCGTGCGTGCGTGCGTGCGTGCGTGCGTGCGTGCGTGCGTGCGTGCGTGCGTGCGTGCGTGCGTGCGTGCGTGCGTGCGTGCGTGCGTGCGTGCGTGCGTGCGTGCGTGTGATCTGATAAGATGTAATAATTGAAGAGCTCTAGGCTCTGCTGGATAACGAGGAGAAACATGAATTCTTCCTCTGAGGAGATGATGGGGCTTCAGGGTTCAGACTGTTCAGAGACCTAAGAGGTCTGGTTAGCCTCTGACGGTGACGCCTGGTGGAGGTCGGAGAGGGTTGGTTACTTAGGTGTAAGGTTAGAGAGGGTTAGTTAAGGTGTTAGTTTAGAGATGTTTACTTTTGGTGTTGGGCTAGGGATGGTTGGTTTAGGTGAATGTGAGGGTAAGGCGGGGTGAGGTAAAGGTGAGGTTAAATGTGAGGTTAAGGTGCGGTTAAGGTGAAGTTAAGGCCAGGTTTGCGACCTTTAAAAGCATCTGGCTGATGCTGGACCGGACGTGTCCCAGCCTCCCGCCCTGGTTGTCACGGCGACGGACCAGGGAGGAGGATTACCGCTGACCCAGACGCCTGCAGCTGGAGGTGGGAGTGGGAGTGGGCTCAGTGTTTTGTTCAGAGCGCGGAACAACGGAACAAAGGCTTGGAAACGTTCCCTGCGGTCGCCAGGGTGAAGCTGGAGGTCCCGGGAGCAGCGTGGGGAAGAGGAGGGATGACGAGCGATCCGTGACTGATGATGAGGCCTCACTCAGGCTAATGAGCAGACTGCCCGCGACCAGAGAACATCACTGTGAGCTCACCGAGCAACACGCTAACTACAGAGTCTCCAACTTGAAAGAGTTGTCGTTGACTTACAGCAGCACTTGCAAATGTACACTGGCCCACACATGCAAGCTGACGCCCATACGCACATGCACACGTACACGCACACGGACACACACAAACACACACACACACACACACACACACACACACACATCCATGGTACAGAATCGTTTGTGTGTGTGTTTGATTGTTGTTTTGAAGTCTGCAGCACATTCGACTTAGTGGGTCATTATATACGCATACAAACATTACAAGAGTACTTTAAATCATAACAACAACTGTGTGTGTGTGTGTGTGTGTGTGTGTGTGTGTGTGTGTGTGTGTGTGTGTGTGTGTGTGTGTGTGTGTGTGTGTGTGTGTGTGTTTCATCTCCAGCAAATTGATGTCTGTAGCAGCATGTGACTCTTAAACCTGAGCTCATGATGCGTTCTGATTGGATGAACGCTCAAGGGGGATAGACATCCCAGCATGCACCACTCCCCACCTGAGGGTGACTCTCAGGAAACACTTATTTTATTTTAAATGAGTGACGACCCTAAACCCATGGCGCCCACACACACACACACACACACACACACACACACACACACACACACACACACACACACGTATTCACACACACAATTGGTCCATACACAAACACTTGGTCCACACACGCACACTCGTACACAAATACGCACTCGTATTCACACGCACACACACACACACACACACACACACACACACACACACACACACACACACACACACACACACACACACACACACACATCAAGCACACATTGAATTACTCTCTCTGCGGTAATCGTTATTTCCAGGGCCGTCTTTGGAAATGAAATGAAACTGTCTGTATTGAAAGGAGATGCTCCTGAGGGGCGGTCCTGAAGAAACAGCCCCAACGTCAGGAGATAGCAGGCATCTCCTTTCAATACAGACGGTGGGGGGGAGACAGGCTCATGACCCCCAGCTGTGAGGCTCGCTTAGACATCAAATGAGCCGCAACATTAGCTGTGGTTTATATATAACCGACGCCAATGCTACCCAAATGCTGAATCCAGGAATCTACACAAATACGAGGAAGAAATCCCCTCCATGTTCAACGGTATCAAGCGCATAAAACGTCAACTCGATACCAGCTAGAGCCAGCCGGACTAAACCAGAAACACACCTGGAAAGGACAGGACATGCGGCATGGATCAATACAAACACTTTCTAATATCAAATTCTGTGTGTGCGTGTGTGTGTGTGTGTGTGTGTGTGTGTGTGTGTGTGTGTGTGTGTGTGTGTGTGTGTGTGTGTGCGTGTGTGTGTGCGTGTGCGTGTGTGTGTGTGTGTGTTTAAGAGATGATCATTCGATTTAATGTGGAGCAGATGAAAAGTCTCTCAGCCGGGATGTTATCCCCTCAGATAATATTATTACGGGATGTCTGGATCCTCTGGCAGGGCAGGAAATGATGCCGCCATCAACGAAGAAGAGGACAGGAAATCAGAATAACCGCCAAACACCACCAGCCAATCATGTCAGGAGACACACAAAGGACCCAGTTGATAAACACATCTGGATTAAACATGTAGCAAACACGATATGCACACACATGTTGCATACACTAAATACACACACACACACACGTTAAGCACTTAACACACACATGTAACACAATTAATATACACGCATGTTGCACACTAAATACACACAGATGTTGCACACACTAAATACACACACATTACACACACTGAATACACACACACGTTGCACACAATATACAGATACGTTACAATATACACACACGTTACACACACACTTCACAGTTGATACTCACACACGTTACAAACGCTTAATAGACACACACTACACTCACATTCACAACCACACAAATTGCACGCAAATGCACGCAAAGATATGCACGTTACTCTCAGACTAATGGCCCATCCGAGGGCACTGTTAGACCAGGGCAGTACCTCATGCTTATTTTATGTCTTGCACTCCATTAAGAACTGATTAAGGGCAGTATATTACAATGAATATTCATCCATTTTTGCTGTAGGCGGGAGCCATTCCAGTCCCCCCCCCCCCCCTCAACCAAATATGGGGCGTCCCGCCGCTGGTACAGGTGTGTCGGGCGGCAGCGGCCCACAGACGACGAGACTGGATCAGAAATCCCTTTTATCAACCAATGGGGACGGCACGGCACGGCGTTCATATCAGAGTCTGTGTAAGGTACAAACACACAGAAAGACACACACACACACACACGTGTGCACACATCTGTTTTTGTCATGACACACACACGTGGGCCAACATGTGTGTGTGTGTGTGTGTGTGTGTGTGTGTGTGTGTGTGTGTGGTTGTGTGTGTGTGTGTGTGTGTGTGTGTGCAGCACCGTCATCACTAGAGCGGTTATGATTGCCATAATCAGAGACTTATACCTGCCAACAATCCAGCGTGATTACAGCAGCGCAGCCACGAGAGGTGTCCCCCACAAACGTTCGGCGGCCCCCGGACCTCTGAGTGTGAACTGCATGATTCAAGAACACGAACGCTTGTCGACCTAGCGTCCAAACCTCTGAGGCATTCCCGGAGATGGGAGAGCATGGCGTCTTTAATTGTTGGAAACAAGGTTCACGCACCGCCTGCTGTTTCACTGGTGAACACAACCTGGCCGCTAAAAAGATGATCGCCTTCAACAGCGTGGGCTTGTCAGGCACACACACACACACACACACACACACACACACACACACACACGTGTGTGTGTGTGTGTGTGTGTGTGTTTAGAGGGGAGGGGGGGGGGGCTTTGTGTATGGTGTGTGTGTGTGTGTGTGTACTTGTACTTGTCTGGGTGTTATTCCTAGACAGGAAATTGAGAAGCGACTGATGTTCTCAGCCTAACTAGCTTCAGACTGAAACATCACAGAGGGCGCTCTCTGCCTCACAGCCTCGTTTGAGGACTGCTGAGAGAGATCACAGCAGGAGCAGGGGTAAGACGAAAGGGAGTTTATTAGTTATTAATAGTTACACGCAGAGCTCATACATACAGAGAGATCCACAACTCTTACTCTAGACTAATGCATGGTGCAGGAGTCCCACATCTCTTAATCTAGACTAGAGTCTGGTGCAGGAGTCCCACATCTCTTAATCTAGACTAGAGTCTGGTGCAGTAGTCTCACATCTCTTAATCTAGACTAGAGTCTGGTGCAGTAGTCTCACATCTTTTAATCTAGACTAGAGTCTGATGCAGTAGTCCCACATCTCTTAATCTAGACTAGAGTCTGATGCAGTAGTCCCACATCTCTTAATCTAGACTAGAGTCTGAAGCAGTAGTCCCACATCTCCTAATCTAGACTAGAGTCTGATGCAGTAGTCCCACATCTCCTAATCTAGACTAGAGTCTGGTGCAGTAGTCTCACATCTCTTAATCTAGATTAGAGATTGGTCCAGTAGTCTCAGTTCTCCTAGGACTGCCGGATCAGAGGTTCTGCTGTAACATAGTATGACCACTGGATCAGAAGTCCTGCTGTAACACAGTAGGACTGCTGGATCAGGAGTTCTGCTATAACAGGACTGCTGATCCCGGTGCTGTTATATTATTAAACATCAATATGTGATGGTGTATTATGCATGTCCTCTCGCTGAAGAGCGGTCAGCTTCTGATTGAGGCAGACAAGTGTTTCATGATGAGGCGTGTTCCCGCTGAATTATGAATGTTCTGAATAAAGGTACTCTGGGATAACAGTCGATCCCAGAGACTTCTGACCTCCAGGGATCCTCTCTCTCCATCCAGACGGAAGAAACATCAAGATGATCAACTTTACAGCTCAGAACCTGTGAACCACCTTTACCGCTTCAAGTAGGTCCAGTTACTCTCGCACACACATGCAGGTGCGCACACGCACACACACTCGCACACACTCAGAAACACACACACACACAAGCCCAAGCACATGCACAAGCACACACGCACTCTTTTGCCTTTACCACTGATTGTCATCCAGCACCTCCTCTCTGGAGGAGAGTCTTTCTCTTAATTATAACTCGTCTTTCTCCTCCTCCTCCCTGAATCTGTGTTATTCATCAGTTTCTCCATGAGGACTATTCCTCTGTGCATCAGATTAAAAGCAGGCTGCCGCCATGTATGAGAATATCACATTAAGAGCGTGCCTCGGGGACCTTTATTGTGATGAAATTATTCCGAGCCTTTGTTGCGGTTGTAATTCAGGCCTGACTGACAGGCAGATGTACTGTAAGGACTTGAAGCGCTGAGAAGCTCTTAATTAGGCTTTCATCTGAGGACGAATCACAGAATATCTTGGTCTCCGTTCTTTTGGATGATCACACTTCCTCTCTTACAAAAAAAACCTAGTTTTACAACTTCTCTCTTTCGCTCTCTCTCTCTCTCTCTCTCTGTGTCTGTGTCTCTCTCTCTCTCTCTTCCTATCTCCCTCTCTCTGTCTTTCTTTCTCTGTCTCTCTCTCTTTCTCTGTCTTACTGTCTCTATCTTTCTCTCTCTGTCTTTCTGTCTCTGTCTCTTTCTGTGTGTGTGTGTGTGTGTGTGTGTGTGTGTGTGTGTGTGTGTGTGTGTGTGTGTGTGTGTGTGTGTGTGTGTGTGTGTGTGTGTGTGTGTGTGTGTGTGTGTGTGTGTGTGTATGTAAGCGTGTGTGCGTGTGTGTGTGTGTGTGTGTGTGTGTGTGTGTGTGTGTGTGTGTGTGTGTGTGTGTGTGTGTGTGTGTGTGTGTGTGTGTGTGTGTGTGTGTGTCAAATATATATTACCATATAAAAATCGATCTATCTAGCTTATCTTTTCATTAAGCTGAACCTTTATTCTGTGTGATTGTCTGGTAGAGGTGAAGAACCTCGATTACAAGAGAGATGCAAACAGCAGCCAGTGTCCAGCATTTCCCCCTCTAAAACTCCAAAGAATAAGAAGTCACCTGCAGAATACAAATCCCTTTACACTTCTGAAGACTACACAGACCAGACCAATACATGACGGACAAGAGTGTTGTCTGCAGTCTGTTATCTGTTGGTCTCGTCACCTGAACACACTAGACCAACAGATAACAGACCAGACCAACAGATAACTTGTTCGGGTGAGGTTTGTGCAACGGCTTGGCCTCGCTCTTGTGTACAGAATGTATGTGGAGCTTTAAAGATTATTGATCGGTGGGTCTGTCTGACCGATGAGCGGCTGCTGTGGCACAAGGCCGTTGTTATGGATCACCGATCAATCGTCAGGGTCTGGGAGGAGCAGGCCGTAAGACGTGTGTGTGCGTGTGTGTGTGTGTGTGTGTGTGTGTGTGTGTGTGTGTGCGCGTGTGTGTGTGTGTGTGTGTGTGCGTGTGTGTGTGTGTGTGTGTGTGTGTGTGTGTGTGTGTGTGTGCGTGTGTGCGTGCGTGACTCTGGCGTGTCAACCATGCTAGCTGATTAACTTGATGTGTTGGGGATACGAGCTGTCATGGCTCCCCCTCTTCCTCCTCCCCTCCAATCCTCCTCCTCTTCCTCTCCCACCTCCCTCTTCCTCTCCCAACTCCTCTGCCATCTCCTCCTCCCCCTCCCCTCCCCCCTTCTCTCCCACCTTCTCCCACTCCTCTCCCCCCCTCCCCCCCCCCCTGCAACCTCCTCATCTAATACGTATTTCTCTGTAGACGGTGAATGAGGTATTCTTCTTTTGTTTCTGATGTTTGTGCTATCATTTGTCATGGTTCTCTCCATGGTAAAAAAACAGATAAATGATACGTGACATCTGATGGCTGAGCTCAAACGTCTCAGACCAAACGTGCTTCAATTCAGCTGGGGATGTTTAGTAGGCAGGACTGCATGCACACACACACACATACACACACACACACTTACACACGCACATGTGACCGCAAGCACACAGAAACAAACAAACACACATGTGACCACACGCACACAAACACACCAACACACAAACACATGTGACCGCACGCACACACACTCGGGACTGCCCGGAAGCATATATAAACACAAAGAAACACAGCACGCTTGAATCCACCCACCAAAACATTTAGACAAACACATAATTGCACATAGATGCATTGCACACACATACCTGCACACACACAGGCACAC
>NC_079412.1:21243931-21268931 GCF_026213295.1 Gadus chalcogrammus
CCGGCCCCCGGGCCCCAGAACCCAGACCGGATCCGACTGTTCCTCACCTGCACTGTGCCCTACATGGTACGGTCCTCATAGGAGCTCAATGGACCTGGTTTATATTCCCATCATGCATTGCTTCCCCAGAAACCAAACTCTGGTAACTGGTTTAATCTTGTCCTGCTTTATGCTGGAAAAGTGTGTCTGGTAATAGCTGCTTCTTAAGGAACTAGTTCCTTAAGGAATCCGTTTTTTGTCTGGTTCTGTCCGGTTCTGTCTACTTCTCTCCGGTTCTGTCCGGTTCTGTTTAGTTCTAACCGATTGTATCCGGCTCGGTCTGGTTCTACGTCCTGGTCCTCCTGTGTGTCTAACCGCTCTGGTATTGTTCCACTGGTCTTGGACCCCCCCAGGTGCTGGTGGGTCTGGGGGTGTCCACCGGTCTGGCAGGTCTGACCGTGATGGGGCTCTACCGGGTCCTGGTCCGGGGTAGGGGGATTAGCGGGAGCCAGGAGAACCAGGAGATGGAGCCGCGGAGAGACAGAAAGACCCGGAGGTCTGACTTTGAGCGTTCCGGTGCTTGTCTGTCTGAGGTCGAATCATAACCGGACTGAGTCTGATTAAACAAACTGAAATACGCTGGCTCTTTGGTTCTACTATCTGGTGAGTGATGTGGATGGCTCTACTTATTTAATGTTTCTTTTTTTGAGGAAATACATTTTTTGGGGCATTTGAACCTATAACAAATATTAGGAAGACGTCTCCTCCTGCGTCACCTCCTTTTTCTATATCAAAGAAGACGGCGGTAGCTGCAGTTGCATGATTGAGCCACTAGGTGTCGGCCAAACGCAAGGTTTCCCCTCTTCTAGCGACCATAATTTAGTCTATTGTGATTTTGGGCTGAGCTGAGCAATTTCTTGCTTTTAAAATTGTAAATGCACATAAATTACAATGAACACATGAATCGATCGTTATGCTCTGCGCTAGAAGGCTTAATTCTACCATGTGAATAGATCTCTCCGATCCAGGGCCGCCGATCCTCATACGCAGAGTACACAGAGCGCGTAGGGCACCAAGTACCTGGCGGGGGGCCCCTAAATGGAGGTTGCAAAAAAAATGCAATTCAATTCAATTTTATTTGTATATCCCTTAATCACCATTACCGTCTCAAAGGGCTTAACAGGCCACATGTTCTTGACACCCCCTTTTACCCAAGCCCCCACAAGGGCAAGAAAAAACTCCCTTGAAATTAGCAAGGAAGAAATCTTGAGAAGAAACGCAAAGTAGGGGATCCCTTCTTCCAGGGATGGTCAGGTGTGCAATGGGTGCCATCATTGACATACAGGTAAATACATGCACATCATATTAAAATGGTGATGGGGTGCTGACCGGTTAACCATGAGGAGAGTCCAGGCATCCAGTCCAGTCAACGCAACACGCTAGAACAGACAGAATAGTGAATTAGAACGGAAAAGTACATAGTGGGAATGTATACTGTATTAACAAAAGCACAAACAAACAAAGTGGTCTTCACTTCGCATCTGTCGTTTTCACACTCCTATGTTCCAAATGCAAGATTGTAGAGGTGCGTTTTGAGCTTTCCTTTGAATAGCTCCACAGAGTCAGCTTCCCTGATCACTGGTGGCAGCCTATTCCATAGGAAGGGGGCTCTCTGTCCAGCCGATTTATTTTTAACCTTCGGCAGTGAAAGAAGGCCAGCTCCCGAAGACCGGAGGGACCGAGACGGACTATGAGGAATGATTAGGTCCTTCAGGTAGGATGGAGATAATCCATGCAAGGCTTTATAGGTTAGCAATAGCACCTTAAAGTCTGATCTGAAAGTTATTGGTAGCCAGTGCAGAGAGGCGAGAATAGGTCTGATATGATCAAACCTTCTCGTTCTGGTCAGCAGTCTAGCTGCAGCATTCTGTACAAGCTGTAGACTTTTTGTGGTAGAGTTCGGTAGTCCCGAGAACAGTGCATTGCAATAATCCAGTCTTGATGAAACAAATGCATGAATCAGTGTCTCTGCATCCGCTGCAGATAACATTGGTCTGATTCTTGCAATGTTTCTCAGATGGAAAAAGGCAATTCTAGTTACACTTCTAACATGTTGGTCAAAGCACAGTTGAGGGTCGAACAGGACACCAAGATTTTTGACAGATGCCCTCCCCATCCCCATCCTGCCTCGCAGGATGGGGGCATCAATTTTCAAGCATCAATTTTCTCTCTAATCGATTGAATCTTATTCTCAAAGAAATCCGTGAATTCACCTGCCACGATGGAGAAGCCTACAGTCTCAGTCTGTTTCTGAGTCACTCTTCACCGTGTCAAAAAGAAACTTGGGATTGTTTCTATTCAAGTTGATGATACTGGAAAAGTATTAATCGATGCCGACGCATCAAAATGTCATGGTAATTATTACATTATTACATTACAAAATATTTAATTTAGTTATGAACAGACCCACCGTTGTTTTTTCTTAATTGTGTACCCTATCGCTCAATTCTAGCAAATTATATGTTTTTATCTAATATATAAAAATTAAAACATCTATAAAAATGGTACAGCCTTCAAAACTCTCGTGTTTTCGCTTTGTTGACCCACATATCTAGAGGGGACAAGAATGCTTAAGTGGCACATAGGGTGTATTATGATGACTTGATTAGCGATTTTGCTGCCAGAAAAAGTTGTCATGCACCTTTGTAAAGCCTCCTGCAGCTGCTGAGAATGCACAAGCAATTTAGGATTTCACACTATCCAAAAGTTACAGTTCTGCATCATGGAGGGAAAATATTTTGATGAAGACAATACTGCACTTTCAGGTAGATTTTGGGTGGATGAAAAATAGTATGTGTGTGATTGATTGTTTTGATGAATTCCCTTTATACCTTATTCATGTGCGTAATTATTTTTCGTTAATCTTTGGAGCCTGCAGTTGTTATTATTGTAATGCTGCTGTTAAAAAAGTTGTATATATTTCTTATATATTATTTATATATTACTTTATGCTGTGATGTTCTTCCTTAAACTGTCCAGTGGCCACCCTTGAATTGAACTTGGGAACTGAAAAAGAAAGAAAGAGAGAGACAGACAGAGGGATATATTCAGAGAGACACAGAGAGACAGACAGGGAGAGATATTCCGAGGGACAGAGAGAGACAGAAAGGGAGAGATATTCAGAGGGACACAGAGAGACAAGACAGGTAGAGATATTCAGAGGGACAGAGAGAGACAGAAAGGGAGAGATATTCAGAGGGACAGAGATAGACAGAAAGGGAGAGATATTCAGTGGGACAGAGATAGGCAGAAAGGGAGAGATATTCAGAGGGACAGAGTGATTCATAGAGAGCGAGAGAAGTCATATTTAGAATTGTCCCACTAGGAAAGATTTGGTTAGAGAAAGAGATGTAAATTGAATGTAAATGTGAAGGACAACAAACAATATAGACCTTTAGAGAGGGAGAGAGAGAGAGAGAGAGAGAGAGAGAGAGAGAGAGAGAGAGAGAGAGAGAGAGAGAGAGAGAGACTAGCATTTAAAAAGGTCACATATAAAATACGAAGGAATGCAAAAGCGGAAGGCAGTAGCAAAAAGAATGTCCATAGCGTACGCTATGACAAAATAGGCCTATTTTAATCAAATACCAAAAGTGTACATAATAGTGAATGGGGTGGGGACAAACCCGAGAGACACTATCCGAGTGACTTGGGGATCATATATCTATCTCGCTCTCGCTCTCACTCTCTCTCTTTCACTCTCATTCTCACTCTCACCCGCACTCTCGCTCTCTCTCTCGTTCGCCCTTTAAAAGTTAAAAATTGTACACAAACGTTAAACATGCAATTTCCGGCTTTGGGTTGAAAATACAATGGTGTGCAATAGTATCTGGTGTGGAAGCCGTAAATTGCATGTCTTGTGTAAAATAAACATTAGAAATAAATATGCAAATATGCATCAGGGTTTCCACGTCAGAGTTTCCACGCCTCCTATCCACACGGCCAGCGCAGGATCTCCAGGAATCCCTGTGGAATCCCTCTCTTATCGCACCGGGTTCCCGAGGACTCTCGCAGGGAAGTCTGCGTAGTCGTCTCTGCAAATTACGGCTTATTTACAACTCACAGGTGCTTTCTACGCCCACCGTGGAATATGGACACGCAGCCAGGTTTCAGAAGACAACATTAAGTCATCTGCCTACTACTACTACATCCCTGTGTGTTTCACCCATGTGTGCATGTTTGTTTTCATATTGACACAAATATTCAATATTTATATGTTACGACCCTTAAAGGGATTAAGGGGGAAAGGGGGAAGTTACACATTAGCTAAACCGTTTACCCGAATCAAAATAATTCCTGAATCCTGATACCTCCTGAATCCTGAATCTTTCTGAATCCTGAATCATCCTGAATCCTCCTGAATCTTCCTGAATCGCTCTCCAGAATCTTCCTGAATCCTGAATCCTAATGAATCCTGAATCCTTGTATCCTATTAAAATGTACCAGAATACAAAGATTCAGGAGGGAAGCTGAAAAAACATCAGGGTGGCCCGGAAAAAAAAGAAAACCCCAAATCCCCACCCTATCTATTGAGATAAAGACGCTAAGTACTCCAGGTTATCACAAGAAAACACAAACAAAAAGGCAGCATATTGGATATTTCAATCAATTTAGGCTATCTATTCACTTTTTTTTTACTTCATTTAATGTATACCATTTTGTTTTGCCTTACCATTTGCACTATTTAGAATTTATTTATATACCTCCGAAGGATAGGTCCAGCCACCGATCGAGGCTCCGGTTGCCTCCGTCAAATGTCTAACGGAAATATCATTGGTTTTTTGAATGATCGTACATAACAAACTCCGGGTCGTAACATATAATTATCAAATATTTGTGCCACTATTCGAAAACATACATGCACACAAGGGTGAAACACACAGGGATGATAACAGTAGTAGCTACAAGTAGTAGTAGGCAGATGACTAATGTCCAACTAATGTCCTCCGAAACCTGGCTGCGTGTCGGGATTCCACGGTGTGTGTAGAAAACACCTGTGAGGTGTAAATAACCCTTAATTTACACACGACTTTGCAGACTTCCCTGCGTGAGTCCCCATGAACCCGGTGCCATAAGAGAGGGATTCCACAGGGAATCCTGGAGATCCTGCGCTGGCTTTGTGGATAGGAGGAAACTCTGACGTGGAAACCCTGATGCATATTTGCATAGGCCTATTTATTTTTTACATTAACTAAACAGACATGCAGTTTTACGGCTTCCACACCTGATACTATAGCATAATATTGTATTTTCAACACAAAGCCGGAAATTGCATGTTTGTCGTTTGTGTAAAATTTCGGACTGCGGCTTTTTTACGACCTGACTTTAAGTGTAATATTTTTGCAGGTGGCGAAGAAGTAGCCTAAAAGCTGCGTCACGTTTTGAACTACACATTTTTTCCATCTAGTTTCGACTGGGTTTTTGGATTGTCGTTGCCGTTAAAGTAGCATTAATAATCATTTACTACTTTAACGGCACGACAATCCAAAAACCCAGTCGAAACTAGATGGAAAAACGGTGTCGTTCAAAACGTGACGCAGCTTCTACTTCTTCGCCACCTACAGAGTTTGTTATGTACCCCCACATCACGACTCACTACAATGGGTGCCCGGTCATTCAGCTGTTCAGCACCCAGGCTCTGGAACTCCCTCCCCCCACACATAAAACAGTCAGACACCATTACAACCTTCAAGTCACAACTCAAAACTCACCTGTTCAAACTCGCACACAACGTCTAACTGATCACTGTTTTGATTGTTTGTTTGTTTTGTCTTGTTTTTGTTTTATTTATTTCTTATTTCTTGTGTTTATTTATTTATTTATTTATTTTTTCCACAATGTCTTGTTTTTTTAAAACGAGTTATGATGACTATATGCTCTGTAAGGTGACCTTGGGTGTCTTGAAAGGCGCCTCTAAATTTAATGTATTATTATTATTATTATCATTCAAAAAACACATGTTATTTCCCATAGACATTTGACTGAGTGAACCGGAGGCGGGACTTATTCTTCAGAGGTCTATTGTAGATATTCCGTATTTTATTTAACCTAATATTCTCCTTATTCTACCCTGGGTCGGAGATAAACGTTATTTCAATAAAGCTGGTTTTGAATTTGAATTGACGTCAGGCGTCCCTATCTTTTAACATTCCCAGGACTAACACACCCGGTTAACAGACCACGGGAACCAGCCGTGCGCCCTAATCTAAAGTCTCCCTAACTCCTCGACTGTACAGGCTCGTCGTTCGGCTTTATGGTCCCTCCGCAAAGCCCCAAAGAACAAAGAAACCAAAGAGGGCCATAAAACGCTGCGTAGTATACTAGTTTGACGTAGAGACTTACATACTGGGATTTAAAAGCCCACTAGTTTATAGGCCTGTGGCAGACAAACAGAAATGTCAATTAGTCAGCCTATCAGGTGCTTAATACATGGGGGGTCATCTTGTTTTTGAATGCAAATTGAAAAAGTATTATCGAGAAAAAACAGGCAAGTAAAGTTTGAACGTTAAATAATGCTACGATGATCATTAGCCTACCTACCTCAAAAACCAATAAAGACATCATCTCAACAAAAGCATCAATTGTCTAGCTAGCTAACCTGCTGCTAGCACAGACCCACCGCTCTCACGCTGCTTGTTGAAAATAATGAACAATTATTTTTAGCAAACACGCAATAAATTAATATCGTAACTGAAGTAAGCTATTGATAACTTTCCAAAGCAACACTTCAGAGCCTCACTAAATAAGACCTGGATTGGTTTGTTGTTAGCGAGATGCTATCATTGTTTATCTGTTTCCAACCTGCTACCTTACTTACCCTTTGTTTAAGCAAATAGCCCTTGTTTTAATCACGCATTTTCATGTGGAAATATGTCATAAAAAGTCTGGCTACAAAGGGCAGAGAACCCCCGCTAGATGTTTGCAATATACGTTTTATTATCAAAGGACAAGGAAGGAAGAATGGGAATGGCTTGAAGGGTGATTCACAATAGAATTGAATAACCCATCCTTTCCGAATGGTCCACTGTACCCTAAAGGAGGTAAGAAAGGACACTTTGAAGCACAGATAATTCCGGGTCATTTCTATTGGGTCAAAAGAACTGCGGCAACCCATTGGATGGGAGCAGCCCCGTCCCGAGAACTGGGCTGTCCTCTCTACGTGGGGGATGAGGGGATCCCCTTAGCAGAAACAATCTCTCCTGAGACTGAAGGAGACTTTCGCACGAGAGCCAATTCCCCAGACACCTCGCAGAAGAGTCCGACTCGCCTACAGGTCCAGACTATGGATGAGCTCGGACAAAAGAGCTAAAAAAGTACATGTAACTGTGAAAGGTTACACCAATATGTCTATGGTCAAGTTCTTTGGAGTACAAACTGATTATAAGCTCTCGCAGTCCAGCATGTCCAAGCCACTGAATGACGATGAGGATACAGTTAATCAGACGGCAGACATAGGACGCCACTCAAATTCACCCCAGAGAGAATACTGCTGCTACGGGCTTCCTGGTCCCCTTCCTTTGGTTTCTTATCTAGGTTCCTTCTCTCCTACCCGAGGTTCGTCATCTAGTTTCCTCTCTCCTTATCTACTTTCCTACTCCTTCCCAATGTCCCTGCTCTCCTTCCCTACGTTCCTTCTCTAGGTTCCTTCCCGCCTTCCCCGCGGTTCCTTCTCTAGTTTGCTTCTCCCGTTCCCTAGGTTACTGCTCTCCCATCCCCCCCATTGGTTTACGGTCCTGGCTCCCCATTGGTGGGATGAGCTGACCCCTCGCCGACCCCTCGCCGACCCCTCGCCGACCCCTCGCCGACCCCTCGCCGACCCCTCGCTGACCTCAGGGCGGCAGACGCCCTTCCTGGTCTTGGCCCATGAACGAGTTGAACAGAGGACTGAGGATGGGTGACGGTGGCAGTGGAGGAACCCTCTGGCTGCCCCTGCGGTCTAGCAGCAGCGATGGAATCCCCGAGTAGAGCTTCCACCGCGTCAGCATCATGCAAATGTATCAGCTATATATGCCTGCCGGCACTGTTCACCAATACCCAATACCTCCTCAGCATACCAGAACAGCCCTTAGCAAGCTATGCTCCGCACAGAGTCCCAGATGAAGTGCATGGTTTGGCTGGTGAGTAGCTCCTGTTCCTTCTGCCTTGACAACTATTTGGCATTTTTGGATTATTTTCTGTTTGTAAAAGTGAAGGTGTTAATCTAAACGGTGTGTGTGTGTGTGTGTGTGTGTGTGTGTGTGTGTGTGTGTGTGTGTGTGTGTGTGTGTGTGTGTGTGTGTGTGTGTGTGTGTGTGTGTGTGTGTGTGTGTAGTGGCTCCTGATGCCGGTCGCCCTGGCCTTTCTGTGCTCTCAACCAAACGCCTCACGGTGCTCGCAAACAGGGTGTAAGGTGACCACCGGCCCGGTCACAACGTTCATTCACGTCGAAGATTACCACGTGCACGGCAACCCTGTGGCACCCTGGACATTAAAGTAGGTATCTGCCTGTCTGTCTGTCTGCCTGTATCACTCTTTGACTGCCTGTCTGTCTGTCTGTCTGTATGTATCACTCTGGGACTGTCTGTATCAGTATCACTTTGTGACTGTGTCTATCTGTCTCTCTGTATCAGTTTTGGGCTCCGTCTGTTTGCATCACTCTGCCTGTATTGCCGTCTTCCTACCTGTCTGTCTGCGTGTCTGTCTCACCTGTGCACCTGTCCTCTGTGATCAGCGTGACCAGAGACCACACCCGGGAGCCCAGGTCGCTGCAGGAGGCTCATTGCGGTGGCTGCCCCACGGACCCCGAGAAACTGACACCCCAGCCCGTCTGTATCGAGGTGAACGTCTTCTACCGGAACGACACCGCGCCCGACTCCTGGTGCAAGTGTCGCTGCAGCATCGCCGTGGCCTGCACCTGCGTCCCACACGAACACAAGCTACCCCCGTGCACGCCGAGGCCTAGACGAGGCAAGCGAGCCCCCCGTACGGCTGCTGCTACGGCCTCCGTCGTTGCTCCAGTTTAGCATTAGAAAAGTTAGCCCTGTTACATCGTTTGACATCACTGCGTGATACACTGTGTTTTTTATTTATAAGGTATGTACTATATATACTGTGTATATATTATACATAGTTATACATTATATTATATATGTTATTTATTCTTTCTCATTGTATGTTTTATTTTTTTAAATGAAACCTATTCTCAATTTATTTTGAAATGGAGAATAAATCTCAACTTATTAGATAGACTGCTATACAAAATATTTGTATAGGTTGGTTCGATTTTGAATGTTTTGTTGCATAATATTTATGATTAACATCAATAAAAAATTAAAAGAAAAACATAAAAACGATGTCTGGTTTGGTGTCGAGGAAGGGAGCCCCAGACATTGGTCTGGGGAAGCTGCTGTCCTTTTCTTCAGTACAAGAGGCGTGATCAATGGGAATTGTTCAAATTACGCAATTGGCTGCTTGCCGTCGTTACCCTGTCGTCATTGTGTTCAACCAGCCAATAGCGCGCCAGGGGGAAAAGACAGCTTGGTGATTGGCTCCCGCAAAAAAGTACCGAAACTAGAAAGAAATGTATTTCTCTTCTCCAGACCCTCCTGCAGGGCGAACTCAAGTCGCAGGCAGAATGGGCGGGGCTACCAAGTCTACCGCCCGCCATCAACCCTGTTCACACGAGGACGAAACATTACCCCTTTTCACCACTAGGTGGCGGTATATTACCCCTGTTCACCTGAGGGCGGAACATTACCCCTGTTCACCACTAGAGGGCGGTAAACGAAACACGTCACCAGGGCACCGGAAGCAGTATCAGACAAGGTTTTTTATATTCATCCGGGAACTTTTTCCTTCTTTCCTGTCGGCCATTTGTCTGCACGGTGAGTGCGAGTCGAGCTCTCCGCATAAATCTTCTATTTTATAACGAAACAGCGCGTAGAATCTCCCCTTTTGTGTCAGAATGAAAGACGTAAACCGTCAGCGGGGCACCGAGCCGATGCTCGGGTCCGGATGAGTCCTGGTCCCGGTTCTAAGGGGTCTGGGAGGGCGGCGGGAGTAGAGGTCTGGAGCCCCGTAGCGGTGCCACATGTCTGTGCGCCGCGGCTCCGGCGGCCGCTCCGGGGTGATGCGCGGCTCCGACCAATCAGGTCGGGGGTTGAACCCCAGCCTCGACCCGGTTAACCCCGCTGTTAAGCTTTTTTATATCCGTGAAGTCGCTCCTCCAGCCGTTAATGCGATGCACTGAAGTGGTCGATAGCATGAGCTAACCAGCGTGTTTCTCTCCATCATGCAGTTTGTTTAGTGACTGCCTGAAGCCAAGTCCTCATCATGCAGAACGACGCCGGAGAATTCGTGGACATGTATGTCCCCCGCAAGTGGTAAGGAATCGTTCATTCTAGTTAACACCTGTGATGTGTGATGGTTAGATGACCCCTGACCCCCTACCTATGATGGTTGGATGACCCCTACCTGTGATGTGTCAGGGTTTGATGACGTGTATCTAATGGCGTCTGTGGATAAAAGCTAATTGTGGGTAAATCTTATTATAAATTTAGTCTGGTGTTGACATTGCAGTGGTTAACTACTGGTTTCCCTACGAACCCACTGGGAAAACCTCATGTAGAGCTAGATCTGAATGTATTGGTCCTGGCTGTCCTGGGTTAGCGGTTGCTATCCTGTACCGCCCATCCTGACGTTGTTTTGTTCTGCAGCTCCGCCAGCAACAGAATTATTGGGGCCAAAGACCACGCCTCCATCCAGCTCAACATCGCTGAGGTAAAACATTGTTAACCAATATGTGGATCAACATGTTTATTGAAGACATTATTAATGAGATGTCTTCCTTGGTCTCATGGTTCAGTTATGTAGTGTGCGGAGGATGTTTAGTCACTATATACTTATAAATAGTGGTGAATGTAATGGAAGATGCATCATAGTCTCTATTTTCCTGCATGATGTTGTTCATTCCCTATTTAGTTTAAGGTATTGGTGTTATATTATGTTAACATTTTGTATATTTCTAACTCTTGCGTCGTGGTGCTGCAGGTTGACAAGGTGACTGGTCGCTTCAACGGTCAGTTCAAGACCTACGCCCTCTGTGGCCCCATCCGCAGAATGGTATGTACCCGGGGCCCGTCGGGGCTCATGTTCTCACCCCCGGACACAATACCCAACACGACGCGCTACCCGGCACGACGCGCTACCCCCCACGCGACGTACTACCCCAGGGTGTCCGCGCATCCTTAAAAAGTCTTGAATTCACGTTTCTAAATTGAAGGCCTTGAAAAGTCTTAGATTCGTTACAAATGTCATATGCTGGTCTTAAATACTGTAACGCAAGGTCTTAATTTTGTCGGGGCCGGACAAATAATCTTTATTTTCTCGTGGGACTTTTCAGGAAGGACATGTAGAGTGGCTTCTTTCTTGCTAGCTGCATATATAAACGATTATCTGCGTGCTTGCTAGCTAGTCTGAGGCAATGGGTAGGTGATTGAATCTCATTGAGTGACACACATGCTATGCTTGGGTTATAATACAGCGGGATCCCCCCCCTACCATCGCGTCTTTTAGGTCTTACATTTTATTCAAGGTGGTATTAAAAAGGTTTAAAAAGTCTTAAATTTGAGTTGCTGAAACCTGCAGATACCCTGCTACCCGACACACTCCCTTCCCCAACATATTCGTGACTCTTGAGTCCCTCGCCATCTTCAAGACTCATCTCTTCTCCTCTGCCTACCCCTAGATCACTCACCAACCCTAGCCCCATCAACTCTAAATTTTTTCTTGTTTATCTATTGTTGTGCCCCTATGTAAAGCGCTTTGAGTGTGAGAAAAGCGCTATATAAATTGAATCCATTATTATTATTATTACTTAAACTACCAACACGCTACACTACCCAACAGAGCGCACTACATGACATACTACACAACACCACATACTACACAACACCACATACTACACAGCCCCACTTGGAAGCAGTTGATGTGGACCAGAGCTCTAGACGGACCGAAAAAAGACGGGGGGGCCAGAGTCAGCCCCCCCGTCTCAACAAGTTCAACGAGAAGTTGTCTCTGAAAGTGTAGAAATATAAACCTTTACAAATACAATAATCTGCGTACTCTTTGAGACGCATCACGGTGCACGAGGAGCTCTCTATAGGGCGCTCAACCGCTTTGTTCTTTATTATCCGTTAGATCCTAGAACTATGATCATTATTGAAAGGATTATGGTATAAGCGCACGGCACTGCTCTTAGTTTGGCGATATTCTCTTTCAAAACCGAATGGCTTTTTGAAATAGGACGCATCTCATTCAGATGAGTCTTGGTGTAAAGACAGGACATTGGACAATATTTTACACTGTTAATTCGTTGATAACGATATTCAACACGTTTTTATATCATGGACATCATGTGGAGGTCTGTGAAATATGTGTTTGAAACTTTGTCCAATTTGTAAACGGGAGCTCTCAATGATGAATGAATCAAGCAAAAAGGGGAATATTGAACGTGATGCTTAACATCGCGGATATGATTGTGTCAGTCCATCTGACCCATATGTATTGATGTCTCTGAAACAAACTAATTCATTGGCCGGTAGGCTATGATGTCAAACGAAATGGGCAATAACAGTGAGGTTGTGTCATCACACTATTGCATTTGCAATGAATCCAACTGCATTTCGATGTAAATCCGCAGAACTCTCACTCTCTAGATGTGGTCTTTACGTCGTCTGTGTTGTTGCTCCTTGGTGCGCCTCTCTCTAAATGAACTGCATATCCCACAATCCTCAGGGAGAAGCTGATGACTCCCTCCTGAGGCTGGCCAAGACCGACAACATCGTGGCAAAGTAAGTCTGGGAGCTCCTGCCGTGAGGGCATCACTACACATCACACAAGGACTAGGAGACGTGTAGACGGCCATGCAGAAAACCTCTCGTGTTGGGGTTCATGTAGTGTCACCTCTTGTGTTGGGGTTCATGTAGTAAACCTCTTGTGTTGGGGTTCATGTAGTGAACCTCTTGTGTTGGGGTTCATGTAGTGAACCTCTTGTGTTGGGGTTCATGTAGTGAACCTCTTGTGTTGGGGTTCATGTAGTGAACCTCTCGTGTTGGGGTTCATGTAGTGAACCTCTTTGTGTGTGTGTGTGTGTGTGTGTGTGTGTGTCATGGATTTGATCTGCACTGCGTCTGATTGGCCGGTTCCTAACTTCCTGTCCTTGTCTCCCAACAGGAACTTCTGAGATGAGCCAGTGGATCCTTTGTAAAATAAAGATGTAAAAACAATACTGTGGTCCCTAGTGTGTTTTTGCTCTTATTTGCATATCTTTGAACCCTATCATCTGCCATCAAATCAAGTCCTTGGTTAGAAAGTCGATGGCTTCGGCGACGGACTGTGTATACTGGGAAAGGGTTGTCTTGTAACGAAGTGCTTGGCACTTTCTATGAACATCCTTACTCCAACGACGGGTATATTGTTTCTCATCTTACAAATGTACTTATTGTAAGTCGCTTTGGAAAAAAGCGTCTTCTAAATGTAAACGTTTACTAGAGATGAATTATTGGATTATGAAACTACAAGGGAAATACTGGTCCCTTTGCAGAAACTTCACCACTGTTGCCAGGATCCAAGAATCCTTCTTGTATTGTGTTCCCATTTCATTCTTGAAGAATGAAATGAAAATAAAACTCAGAAAACACAAGATTTGCGGAACTGGAGCTCTGAAGTCCGGGCTAAACTTCTAATCGTCAGGATGGCCAAGCAAATTGGACCTGCGCTTCACTAGAGTTGATTAAATAAGTCAAGTTTGAATTGTATGGTTACCTAAGAATTCACATTTCATTCGATGTTCAACGGATAACAATCGGCGTGTCGATACTTTTTTATTATCTTGCTGTTGAATGCAACGGTCCGTAAGAAGTTACTGGTTCAGGTTATTCTACTGATCTGCCAGCAGATGGAGTTGTTTCCTAATAAATCCCATCAGAAATACACCACGTGCTCCACTAATTTGATTTTTACGTAGATAGCTCAGCGTATGGGCTTTGATATCTCAACTCCTGAATACTCCAGTAGTAGGCTGACCTTTCACCATCCGAACAGATCATGAAACTGGTCATAAAGTCAGCCGTTTAACCACATTTAAAACACAATACGTATCACGTTATCTGGGGACAGGAAAACATTAATTGAGGTATCCCAGATATGTACAGGTATCTAGGATACCTGCAGGTAACCTAGAGCAAGATGACCTCTAACCCCTATCTGCTGCTTAATGACCTGCCTCTGTACTGTCTTACCACTACCTACACTTTAATGACCTGCCTCTGTACTGTCCAACCCCTACCTGCTCCTTAATGACCTGTCTCTGTACTGTCTAACCCCTACCTGCTCCTTAATGACCTGTCTGTTCTGTCTAACCCCTACCTGCTCCTTAATGACCTGTCTCTGTACTGTCTAACCCCTACCTGCTCCTTAATGACCTGTCTCTGTACTGTCTAACCCCTACCTGCTCCTTAATGACCTGCCTCTGTACTGTCCAACCCCTACCTGCTCCTTAATGACCTGTCTCTGTACTGTCTAACCCCTACCTGCTCCTTAATGACCTGTCTCTGTACTGTCTAACCACTACCTGCTCATTAATAACAGGTATCTGTACTGTCTATCCCCAAAATGCTCATGAAATTGATCAGTATTCCTCAAGTATTGAATAATAGAGGAGTCTGCTATCTTACATAAAATGGTTAATAGTTTCCTAATGAGTTAATTAAATCTCCAATAAGCCAGAAGCCCTTCAGTGTCTCTACCTGCTGCAGGTGCGGAGCCCCTGCGACCATCTGGACGTTGGTATTGAGCCCTGGTGACGCCTGGAGGGGGAGGTGGGGAGGGCAATAATCACGGGGGGGGGGTCGGGGTCGGGGGGGGGTCGTGGACCTGTTAGACTACACGGCCGTGGGGAAAACAACCCGCTATGTTCCCACAGTCTCTCCTGCAGCATCTCTCTCTCTCTCTCTCTCTCTCTCTCTCTCTCTCACCTGCATCACTTCTGTCTCCCTCCCCTCTCTCTTTCTCCCCCTCTCTTTCTCACCTGCATCACCTCTGTCTCTCTCTCTTTCTCTCCTACATCAGCAGTCTTCCTCTCCCTCTCTCTCTTTGTGCCTCTCACCCCTTCTCTCTCCCTCTATCCCCCTCTCTGTCTCACCCCTTCTCTCTCCCTCTATCCCCCTCTCGGTCTCACCCCTTCTCTCTCCATCTATCTCCCTCTCTGTTTCTCTATCCCTTTTATCGTTCCCTCTTTTTGCCGTCTCTTGAGCAGACGTCTTCAACTCCACCTCCTCCAGCTCACTCCTTTCTGAACTCTTCTTTTTCTCCTCTCACCTCTCTCTCTCTCTCTCTCTCTCCCCCTCTCTCCCTCTCTCTCTCTCTCTCTCTCTCTCTCCCTCTATCTCTCTCTCTCCCTCTCCCTCTTTCTCACTCTCCACCCCTCTCCTCCTCTCACCTCTATCTCTCCCCCACTCTCTCTCCCTCTCCCTCTCTCTCACTCTCCCCCACTCTCTCTCTCTCCCTCTCCCTCTCCCTCTCCCTCTCTCTCTCTCTCTCTCTCTCTCTCTCTCTCTCTCTCTCTCTCTCTCTCTCTCTCCTCTCTCTCTCTCTCTCTCTCTCTCTCTCCCTCTCCCTCTCTCTCTCTCTCTCTCTCCACCACTCTCCTCCTCTCTCTCTGACAATGTTCCCAGTCTGTCATTACATCATTTCCTCTGGGAGGGTGTCGTTATGGGTGTTGTTGTCTTGACGACACCCTATTCCGGGACCAAACCTTTGCCCTCTCCCACGGGCCGGTTGTCGTAGAACTATTAGAGAATATTAAGGCATTACAGTGCTATTAGATAATACTACAGTATTGTAGCAATACTATTAGAGAATACTACATTATTACAGTATTGTAGTACTATTATTCAAGTAGTATACCAGAGTATTACAGTATTCTAGTAGTACTGTTGGTATTCTATAGGAAACACTCGTCCTAGAATACTGTCCTAGACTCCAGTGTGATATTGTAGTCCCACTGTGCATGAATAATATATTTAATATGTGAAGAATAATAATACATAATAATAATAATAATAATAATACGTAAAGTGCAAGTAGAGCGAAGAGTCGGGTGAGTTTGAGGGCCGCCGTCGGGAAGCTAGCGTGTTCTGACATGCATGATTACATACGTGTGGAAAGACCCCCCTGTTCAACCCACACACACACACACACACACACACGCACACACACCAAAGACTAAACAAGCTTTGTCTGAACTCCTGAACAGAACAGGTAGATACATGCACTCCCATGCACATATAAGCCCCTACACACGCCCCCCCCCCCCTCCCCATACACACACACACTCGCACACAAAATGTGTGGGTGTGTGTGTGTGTGTGTGTGTGGGGGGGGTGTTTGTGTGTTTCTCTGGGGTTTATGTCTTTCCATCATCTGCTCTTCATCACTCGGCCAACCTGTCTTGGGGACAATAGAATGGGCGAGAGAGAATGTATATCGAGAGAGAGAGAGGGAGAGAATGAGGGGGGGTGGGGGGGGGGGGGGGAGAGCCTTCCTGGCGGGTGCTGAGAGTTTTATGGCAGAGATGTTTGAGGACATGAACGTACCTGCCTCTCCAAACACACACACACTTACGCAGTGCACACAAAAGCACTCTCACGCACACGCTCAGTCAGCACCTCCTCATCCTCATGCGCCACTGCACTTCAAACACATCCGCCTCAGTGTGTGTGTTTGTGTGTGTGTGTGTTTGTGCATGCCTGTGTGGTTATGTGTGTGTTTGGTTGAGAGTGAGTGTGTGTGCATACCTGCATGTGTGTGTGTGTGTGTGTGTATGTGTATGTGTGTGTCTGCCTCGAGGTGTGTGTGTGTGTGTGTGTGTGTGTGTGTGTGTGTGTGTGTGTGTGTGTGTGTGTGTGTGTGTGTGTGTGTAATGGGGGTAAAGGGGGTAATGGGGTACAATTGAAGTGGTTTCCCAGCTCCGGTGACCTCGCCCCCTACTCCACTGGATCTCCTTGGCAACCAGAATGTTGTCAGGTCAGAGTTGGGGGGGGAGAAGGTCGAGAGGAGATGGCGCTCGCGGCAGCCATCTTATCCCTCCCTTCTCGTCCATCTCCCCGTCTGGGGCCCCCCCAGCGGCTCCCAAGGCCCCGGCTGAAGTTGTACACAGCTCTCACCAGAATAAGAGGCTAGCGCCATGTAGCTTAGCTCACGGGGGGCTCTCAGCCAATAGGAGCTCCTCCACAGGACTGCATTTTCATGAGCCGCAAATAAGGGAGCGTGTCTATGTTCCCCGGGTCCTATGTTCCCCGGATTGCATGTGACCGGGGAACATAGGACCCAGTGAGCAAATCATTTTTTTCGTATGATGGTAGGGGCAAGTACCGCCTTTTTCGCCTCTGATTCGCCTGTGATTGGTTAGAATGTCTCTCCTCCGATTGGTTAGGTTTAGGGTTGACCCTCACCCTAACCGTAACCATAACCCTAAACCTGACCCTAACCCCTTTGTACCCGGGGAACATAGGGATGACCCCGCAAATAGTTGTGTACTGACTAGAATATGTGTGTGGAATTCATTGTATTTATTTGACACCATACATTTTTGGAAGATTTGACGAGAGATTTTCTCTCTTTATATATCTTGTGCGATTTTAGCGGCACCGGAAGTGAAAATCCCATTCAAATTCTGCATCGAGGTTTTGATTTAAAGCCATTATGTCGTAACCATCCAAGGTATACTTACAACGAGCCGAGAGATTGTAAATTGATGGTTTATGCACCGATAGTCAATGAAACGTTTTTTAGAAAAACCACAACGAGTGTGGTTGTCTTAGCTACCACAGTCGGTGGGAAATGGTAGATTCGCCATTGATGGACATGCAAGAAGTGATTACAGTCAGGAATGAAGGAACGTACCATATCGATGACGACATTATATACACTATTTGAAACACTATGAACACACAATATATACATACACATATTACACAACTTTTATTAACAATATAAACACTATAATAATACCAAAGGTTAAAAGTTGCAAGCACGCTTTCTGTTGGAAATCGTCGGAATAGGTTTGCAATGGTTTACGGGATGAGTAGATCCTTTACCCAGTCACAAAATTATGTGCACAGTTTTGTACCTTTGTCTTCTCTTCCGTTTTACAATTTATTTTTTGCTCCCAATCAAATGTATTATGATCACGAAAACGTGTGAGATAATTGGCTGGGTTCCAGTCTTAAAACTCTTGATATAACGATGTTCTGAAAAGTCAATGGAGAAAATGAATGTGAGATTTACTTCCGGCATTAGAGCCGTTCAAAAAAAGGGTGGTCACTGTAGCACTCTCTAGCATTAGCATTTAGCCTCTTGAAAGGAACTCGGTGGTCTGGTGATTAGCGTAGCACAGGCTAATGGTTAGCATTCCTGCTAGCTAATTGAGGAATGTGGTAGTGTGTAGGAGAGCGAGCTGCAGTGGTATTAACACCCTGTCTCCACACACACACACACACACACACACACACACACACACACACACACACACACACACACACACACACACACACACCGGGTCACATACATCTGGGAGGTGTGTGTATGGGTGCATGAGAGAGAGGGAGAGAGCGAGAGAGAGCGGGGTTGTGTTTGTGTGTGAATGAGTGCAGCTTGAACTGGAGGTTAGAGGTCGCCACATGTAAGTCAGGCGCCAGAGGAAGTGAATGTGTGACATACAGTATCACACACACACAACCACACACACACACACACACACACACACACACACACACACACACACACACACACATAAACAACATGTCTGTCGCTCTACTAGACCTGTCTTTCTGTCTCTCTCTAACCCCTAAATGTCTATATGTCCCTCTCCAACCAATACCTGTCTATCTGTCGGTCTCTAACCCCTACCTGTCTATCTGTCTGTCTCCCTAACCTGTCTACCTGTCTATCTCCCCTACAGGTCTATCTGTCTGTCTCCAAGCAGTACCTGTCTATCTGTCTGTCTCTGACCCCTACCCGTCTCTGACTCTCTATAACCACTACCTGTCTATCTGTCAGTCTCCCACCACTACCGGTTTATCTGTCTGTCTCCAACAACTACCAGTCTATCTGTCTGTCTCCCTTACCTGTCTATTTTTCTGTCGCTAACCACTACCTGACTGCCTGTCTCTCTTCTAAATCGGTGTTCCCATGTGATACCTGTGTTTCTGCTCGTTCCTGTCTTTCTCTGGGAAAGAAGTTCCAAACGATCACCTTTGAAACATCAGCTGAGCCCGTCCCACCAGCTGCTGTGTGTTTGTGGGTCTTTCATCTTCTGCAGAAATGCAAAGTGTAATTAGATGGTAGAGTTCAAACTACACATGCATTACACACACAGCAATTCACACTGCTCCACTGCCAAAGGGCTTGAGAGCAAGGCACAGTTTAATTTCCCAATGTCCAGAGAACACACAACTATTAAGTTCTACTCTCGTTAATTCATGGAGTATATGGTTCTAATAGAGTTGAATCTATTTTTATTATCGAGCGTAATCCCTTTAATAATTGTATCGTAATCTGCTGTTATATAATATAGTGTAATCTATTCTCTTCTAATCTAGTGTAATCTGTTTCGATCTAGTTTAATCTACTATGTTATAATCTAGTCGGTTCTGTTCTAATATAGTGTAATCTGTTGTGATCTAGTGTAATCTATTATGTTATAATCTAGTCGGTTCTGTTTTAATCGAGTGTAATATATTCTGTTATAATCTAGTCTGTTCGGTTATAATGCAGTGTCATCTGTTATAATATAGTGTAATCTATTCCATTATAATCTAGTGTAATCTGTTCTAATCTAGTGTATTATGTTCTGTTATAATCTAGTGTATTCTATTCTGTTATAATCTAGTCGTATTCTGTGCTAATCTAGTGTAATCTATTCTGTTATATTCTAGTATAATCTATTCTGTTATAATCTAGTGTAATCTGTTATACTCTGTTAGCGTTTGGTTGAGTTTGGCCTTCTGACTTTACCTGTAAACATGTAAATACATCTTTTGGAATAACGACGACGCACAGGAACGAGTTCCTCTGTTGAACGAAAAAGGTTTTTATTACCTGACATTGTCTTTAATTAACTTAATCAACTTCTTTATGTAGCCTAAAACTAATTGGATCAGCTGTCGAACACGTGGGCAGAAGGGAACATTTAGAAGAGAGATGAGATGATTGAAGATATTAAAGAGTGAGAGGTGAGCTGTACCTCCCTCCACCACGGGAGGCGGGCCCGACCCCGAGGGGCGGGGGGCGCCGCCGGGGGAGGCTCGAGCGCACCGCGCAGAGGTGCCGGCGGAGCGACGCAGAGCGTGAGACCCACGGACCACGACACACCGCCCCGCTGAAGCTCGGCTCGCTCCCAACCTGCAACACGTCTCCCGCCCCGCGAGGATCCGACGGAGCGTCGCGCGACGACCACCACCTCGCCGCTCGGTTTCAAATTGAAAACTTGGATCCAAAAGATTTGTTTCCTCTCCAAACTTTTCGCTTGAGCTGACTCGAGGGAGAGCAGGTGAAGATGGCGAGAGGTCCGGAGCCCGGCCCGGCACGGGGCGTCCCCCCCGGGCGGCTGGTGCTGCTCCTTCTCCTGCTGAACACCGGACACTTGTCCGGGGTTTCCTCGGCCCAGGAGCTGAACGGCTTCAGCCTCCATCCACCCTACTTCAACCTGGCGGAGGGCACGCGCATCACGGCAAGCGCCACCTGCGGGGAGGACGGGGCCCGGTCCGTCACGGACTTGTACTGCAAGCTGGTCGGCGGGCCGGTGTCAGGGGACCCCAGCCAGACCATCCAGGTACTACACAGACCAAAGGGGGCCGGGGACAAAGATGGGGGGAGCAGGGACGCAGCTGAGGTCCAGGCGGGGTTCGATCCAGGGGGGGGGGGGGCGGGGGTACAGACCTGCACCTGCGGGTCCGGTTTATACGTGTTCAGGGTCTATACCGGTTTAGGGTCTTTACGTTTGGGGTTTACACTTGTTTAGGGTTTATACGGGTTGGGGTTTATACTGGTTCAGGGTTTTACGGGTTCAGGGTTTATTCGCAGGCCGAAATCCAGCCGCTCAGGGTTAAGCGGCTGGTCCGCTCCGTAGAGCTTGGGACCCCGGGGTTTAGTGATCACCAGCGACATGTGAAAGAGGCTAGATGCTTCGTTTGAGTACCGAGACTCTGGTCGTTCAGGAGATCCGCTGGGTGGACGAGTGAGCGGTTCAGTGACGTCACGTGTAGAATAAAAATTTACGGGGAGGATTTCAAAATACAGTCTAACGGTTAAAAATCAAACCCATTTTCTCTCTCCGATGTCCCCCCCCCTCGGTAGTCTTCTTCAGTCTCTCTCTCTCTCTCTCTCTCTCTCTCTCTCTCTCTCTCTCTCTCTCTCTCTCTCTCTCTCTCTCTCTCTCTCTCTCTCTCTCTCCCCCTCTCTCTCCCACCTGTCCCTGCATTCCTCGCATTGATTGACCCGTAAATTCGAGTGAGGATGCAGCCAATCAGACGGCGCGTTGACTTCATTATTCACGGTGTCACTGGATCGTTTCTGAGAGTTTCTAATCTGTGTTTAGGTTTTTGGCGGGGAGAAAATCGTGTGAGTTTTCACTAATTACAGTTAAAGTCAACAGAAATCAGTGTCTTAAAGAGGGGTGGGTGGAGGGAGAGCGAAGGAGGGAGAGGGAGAGACAGAGAGAGGGAGGGAGAGAGAGAGGGGAGTTCCCAGCCGATAGATGTGTCAGTAATCAGTTGTGTTAAAAGGTCAAAACACCATAAAAGAGTCAAAATGGATGCCCTGAGGACGGTTCTCGCTGAAGAATCCCTGGTATTCTCCCTAAACCCGGCCCTCAGGCCAGTGTGTGTGTGTGTGTGTGTGTGATGCTCCAGCGTGTTTGTGTGCTGGGGGCAGGGTTAATACACTGAACGAGTGAATTAATGAAAGGCAGAGGTTAGTTTGGTAGCCCGAGGGCAGGTCACCCCCCCCCCCCCCCCCATGACTCATCAAAGGTTGTGTAAATAACCTCACAAAATGGCCGCCTGTGTTCCGAGAGAAAGCCCCCCCAGCCCCTAGACATGTCACGACAGGTCCCGCCTCTCCCTCTGACAATTTGCTACTATTATAATGCAATACTCGAAATATAAACTGCAGTACTCTGAGTGTATACTGCAATACTCAGAATATAGTACCTTACTGCAATACCGCATATACTACAACACAAGAGACAGGCTATGCTTTTAAACCACACATACTCGGGGTATCCAGAACTAAAATGCCCTGCAATACCTATTCTTGGTGTACCCAGAGACCATACAGTTCAATACATCCAGAGATGATGTACTGCTGCACACACGCTGAGCCTGACCAGAGGTGAGCCACTGGAACAGATCTCTGAGTGGGGAGGTGAGGCCTCAGCCACGCTGTCCTCCATTGGTTTCGTTTGGGTCTTCATGACGCATGTGTGATGAAGTGATGACTCGACCACCTCTCCCTTGATCCAGACCGCAGAGCGCCACACAACAGCTGTCAGGCTCCGTCATGTTCCTCTGTGAAGTCCTGCTGGTTTCAGAGCTCGGCTCCACATGTTGAGGTCCAGGAGATGATCAGACACAGATCTCTGAGGTCCCTCCCTCATGAGGCAAATCTGTACCAAACTGAACTGCTCCCGTTCAAACCCCGTTCAAACCTTCTTCCAAACTGCCGCTCAGCGCTCTGATAGCTTCAACCGTCCACTGGAGTAGATAACGTCTAGAGGGGCAGAGAGCAGGAGTAGTGAAGATAACGTCTAGAGGAGCAGAGAGCAGGAGTAGTGAAGATAACGTCTAGAGGAGCAGAGAGCAGGAGTAGTGAAGATAACGTCTAGAGGAGCAGAGAGCCGGAGTAGTGAAGATAACGTCTAGAGGAGCAGAGAGCAGGAGTAGTGAAGATAACGTCCAGAGGAGCAGAGAGCAGGAGTAGTGAAGATAATGTCTAGAGGGGCAGAGAGCAGGAGTAGTGAAGATAACGTCTAGAGGAGCAGAGAGCAGGAGTGGTGAAGATAACGTCTAGAGGAGCAGAGAGCAGGAGTAGTGAAGATAACGTCCAGAGGAGCAGAGAGCAGGAGTAGTGAAGATAACGTCTAGAGGGGCAGAGAGCAGGAGTAGTGAAGATAACGTCTAGAGGAGCAGAGAGCCGGAGTAGTGAAGATAACGTCTAGAGGGGCAGAGAGCCGGTGTAGTGAAGATAACGTCCAGAGGAGCAGAGAGCCGGAGTAGTGAAGATAACGTCCAGAGGAGCAGAGAGCAGGAGTAGTGAAGATAACGTCCAGAGGAGCAGAGAGCAGGAGTAGTGAAGATAACGTCCAGAGGAGCAGAGAGCAGGAGTAGTGAAGATAACGTCTAGAGGGGCAGAGAGCAGGAGTAGTGAAGATAACGTCTAGAAGAGCAGAAAGCAGGAGTAGTGAAGATTTTGTCCAGAGGAGCAGAGAGCGGGAGGAGTGACGATAACGTCTAGAAGGGCACAGAGCAGGAGGAGTGGAGGAGTTAAGGATGGTTGGGGATCAGTTAAAGCTCCTGTTTAGGGATTGGATGTGGCGGGGAATACTACTTGTGAGGATGGAGTCAGAACTCTCTCTCTTTCTCTGTCTCTTTCTCTCTTTCCCTTTCTCCTTCTCTTTCTCCTTCTCTTTCTCTGTCCCTCTCATTCTCTGTCTCAGGTTAATCCTGTTTTGATTTCACAGCTAGATGCTGTGCTGGTTTAGTTAATTAAAAACCACAGGGGGCTGAGAGAGAGGGAGAGAGGGAGGGAGGGAGGGAGGGAGAGTGCGTTGTGATCTCCAGGCGAGTAGAGAGGGGGAGAGATGGTGACGTGCGTGGCTACGTGCACCCGTCAGCCACCCTGACGTAGCAGCATGGTGGCGTGGGTCTCGGGTCACATGCATGATGCCACATAGACTACAGCTGTGTGCATGTAGTTGGTGACAAACACAAGCATGAGTTACCTCTCTCTGTCTCTGTCTCGCTCACCCGCTCCAGTTCGTGCGGTGTGTAAATCATAGCTGTGATTGAGGGAGGAGTGGAGGGGGGGGGGGGGGGAAAGAGAACAGCGATTGATTACATGAGGCAGCAGGTGTTGCCGCGAGCGACAATATTTACTTCCCTTACGAGGGACAGGGAGGGTGGGAGAGAGAAGGAGGGAAAGAAAGAGCCAGACAGACACACAAACATCTGACAGACAGTGGTGTCAAAAGTACACACATTCTTTACTTAAGGAAATACCCAAGAACCCGGGCTCTGAAAAGTACGGGCTCTGAAAAGTACCGTACTCAACTTATAAAAGCAGCTCTCTAGCCTTTCCGCCGGCTGTTTATGTAAAAAGCAAACCGATCCACAAGTCATATTAATATAATAACAACACTGTTAAAGTTAAACCATTCTAAATTCATATTCAACTTTATACCTATAAAATAAACAACATACTGAAAATATGAAGATTAACATTGCTTATAACGGTTTCAATGTCCATGACAGAACTTAAACATTATGATCAAAAGATACCACACTTCTGGTGTCATTAAGCATTAAACTGGGATGTAACAGCCATCAGATCAGCGTGTTAATGTTTTTTTTTATTGATGATTTATTTATGCAGGGAGACGGGTCTGAGGCAAAGGTCTGCCCCGCAAAACAATATTTAGAACAACATGTAGACACAAAAACACTGAAGGATCAAACACAAAAGACTAATCAAAAATCAAGTGCAGTTATAAAATATATGAATCCTTTTACAATGTTTTAAAAGCAGTGATAGAGAACCTCTGGGCAAATGTTATCCTGGAGTGAAGACAAGTGCTTGGTATATATAATAAAAATGGTAGTAAAAATGTAAGATGTTATTAAATCGTTTACTGGTTATTCAACAGGTG
>NC_079412.1:21273931-21283931 GCF_026213295.1 Gadus chalcogrammus
CTTTATCACAGTGTTTGGGTGTTTTGACCCCGCTAAGCTAGCTAGCTAGCCCAGGCACGTATACTCTAACCAGCCAAGCAGGTGCACCCATATTCTCTACACGGCCTATCAGTTGTGCCCATAAACTATCACGAGCCAATCATGGACGCCCATATAATGTACCCATTTGCTCTCACCACCCAATCAGGTGTGCCCATATTATGTTCCCATATACTATCACCAGCCAATCAGGTGTGCCCATATAGGGTACCCATAAACTCTGGCCAGCCAATCCAGGGGCTGCTATTGTGTGTGGTCGTGTTTGCTTGGCCCCTGAGGGCCGGTTTGATGTGCCCCTCCAGGGCTGAATGGGTCCTTTATTATATTCAGAGGCCCTTCGGGGGGCCGGCTGGGAACAGACTGGGAACAGACAGTGGAAATCTGTGGTTCTCGACAGCGTTCAGTGACACAGGCTGCTCTGATAACACACCTGTTGGAGGTCTATTGAGGACCACATGTGGGATGGACCTCGGAGCTAGGGAGATGTATATATATTATATTCATATATATATACACATATATGTATAGATACATATATGTATGTGTGTGTGTGTGTGCGGGGAACTTAAAGTTTGGATAACCTTTCATGCAATGTTTGATTCTGAACCTTGAAGTTCACGCACATCATAGCACACAGTGCTTCAGAAAAGGACATACACACACACGCACGCACACACACGCACACGCACACACACACACACACACACACACACACACACACACACACACACACACACACACACACACACACACACACACACACAGCTCCTAGAGAGACAGTGTGCTCTCAGGCGGATGGTATCTCAAGGTTGAGGTGTGTTTTGTTGAACCACATTGTAGCTCCACGTCTCAGAACCGGGGTACCCTGCATGTTCCACAAACTTCTATAGAGAACCCCATGTCAACTAAGACCGTTTCAAAACACACTTCTGTTTTGTGTGTGTGTGTGTGTGTGTGTGTGTGTGTGTGTGTGTGTGTGTGTGTGTGTGTGTGTGTGCGTGTGCGTGTGTAAGAATTAGCATCTCTCTGCATCTTTGCGCTAGCCAGACAGCACTTGGTGATGTTTATCATTGTTTGTCGTTGGTTCGTTTAGATTCTCTTCTAGACCCAACACAGACCCAGAGAGCCCTGGCCCTCCCCGGTCGTTCACAACTCTGCTCTCCACTCTTCTGCCAAGCTAGGCTAATAATAGCGCCGGGCCACCGCCTGCCAGCTTGCACACAAGTAGCTCATTTAGCCTCAAAGGAGAACTGTGAAGAGGCACATTTAAAAAGCTCTTTAAATTATTCAAAGCGTTTTGAGGATTTGAGTCACAATGGGTCTGGTTGTAGTTGTTGACCGGAATATTTCTGACACATCGCTGAATGTCACGGCTGTTTGGATGTTTTGAACGTGTGTCTCGATTGGTTAATGACGTCTGGCCGTGTGGGAAAGATGTTCATGACAGGGAACAGATGGGAATCATGAACCGTGGGACAGATGTGTCTCTCCTCATCTGAGAGGAGGGGAGATGTCGGTTTGACAGGTTTCCACTGTCATCGGGACATGATGAGGCCTCCGCCCCCAAACCCCGGAGAACGCTGACATATTTTCCATAGTCTTCACCCTTCTTCTCGGGGCGTCTCTCCGTCTCTCCCCGTCTGTCACACTGTACACCGTGCGGCAGCACCTCCACCTCCACCTCCACCTCCACCTCACCTTCTGCTGCATTCCTGTCCACTGTGGCAACCTTTTCCATGAATAGAGACACGGACACACACGCACATGCACACACACACACACACACACACACACACACACACACACACACACACACACACACACACACACACACACACACACACACACACACACACACACACACACACAACTGCAAACACACACACAGACACAACCACACGTACACAACCACACATACACAGGTAAACACACACACAAACACAACCACGCATACACAATCACACATACACAACCACACATACACAACTGCACACAACTACACACACACACACACACACACACACACACACACACACACACACACACACACAAAACTACATACATACACAACCACACACACACACACACACACACCACACATACATCCACACTCACACCCTCGGGCACCTGGTGTACTGAGCTCAGGTAAGGAGCAGGCGTGAGAGAGACAGGGAGAGAGGAAGGTAAAGAGAGAGAGAGGGAGGGAGAGAGAGCAACGTAAAGAGAGAGAAAGAGAGAGAGAGGAAGGTAAAGAGAGAGAGAGGGAGAGAGGAAGGTAAAGAGAGAGAGAGGGAGGGAGAGAGAGAGAGAGAGAGAGAGGAGAGAGAGAGAGAGAGAGAGAGAGGAAGGTAAAGAGAGAGGAAGTGGGAGCGATAGAGAGAGAAAGAAAGGGGGAGAGGTTAATGTGAAAGTAAATATTGCCTTTGTCCCACTGCGTGTTTGAGTTTCTATTCTTTTTTTGACTTTAAATCATGAAAGGGGAGGGGGGGAGGGGCAGTGTCAACGGAGGTGGGAGGGAGGGAGGGAGAGAGAGAGAGAGAGAGAGAGTGGGAGGGAGGGAGGTAGGGAGTAAGGCATTGAAGAGCTGGGGGGCTTCCACTGTGGTGAGACAAAAGTTAAATCTGTGTTTCTTCCCGGTTCATTCTTTGACCTTTTCCCTAATTTCTGTTTCCTGAGATAGGAGCGTTTACACACCAAGTACGGAATGTAGATACCAGGATTATTATCATCCAGGTGTTTATAGATTGTCTAGCTGTGATTAAGCCCAGGTAGAGGGCATGTAAACCCAGGTAGAGGGCAGGTAAGCCCAGGTAGAGGGCAGGTAAGCCCAGGTAAGCCCAAGTGCCCTGGCTCTGACTCCTGAACCATGAAGAACTACAGACAATGTTTACTATTTGGTCATGTTGCTTATATCCAAATATACTTACAGTGACTTCAGATCCATGCCATTACAGTAAGAAGCAGATAGGGATTAGACAGTACAGAGACAGGTCATTAAGGAGCAGGTAGGGTTACCGTTAGACAGTACAGAGATGGGTCATTAGGTATTAGTTCATCTTGACTGAGGAGGCCTACTGGTAGACTGAGGACATTCGGGATCAAGCCCAAAATCGTAACAAGCGTGTAGCACGCAGCGCTAACTAGTGCGAAGCCCTAACTAGCACGCCGCCCTAAACACACAGACCTAACTAACACAAAGCGCTAACTAGCTGCTATTACACTGCAGGCACCAAAGTGCATTCTGCATTGACACTAGACTTTCCTGCCCAGGAACAAAAAACTTCACGTTCTGCCATTCTCTGTTCTTAAGAGCTTCAGGCTCTGCCCTTAAACACCTTTCGCAATCAGTTTTTGTTGGCACAGTGCAAGCATGTATTATTGCCTTCATGTGCCTCTTGACGGCCTTTATCTCTGCTGGCTGCCATGGTGTCCTTTTGAGTGTAGCCTTACCTGTAAATGAGTAGAAAAACAGATGTTTACATAAAAGTATAAGGAGATACAGTTCCTATAAGTTCTAAGTCCCGCATCAACCACCCTCAGTGATCTATGTCAACTAAAAACTTTTTATTGACTTTTCATTGTATTACATGCCACACACTTTCATTTAGCGATTATAAATCTTTTTGTTTTTTAGTAACAGTAGCATAATGTCTTATGCGTTATTATGGGAGCTTTCTTTTTCTTATTTCTTCACAATTTTTATTTTCTTGTCATCATTTTTTTGTCTGCAGTCTGTCTGCCATCTTTCATTAATATATGTCCTATTGTCATCAGTGAAGCACTTTGAACTCCACTAACCGTATGAAAAGTGCTATAAATAAATAAAGTTTGATTGATTGGAGTGTTCTGCTCTCAGTCTGTTGGTTGACTCCTGCATTAACATGCATCCAAGTAGCCATGAAAATGAACGTCATCACAGGGACAAACAAATAGGCTAGTTGAACTATGAAAGATGAACTACGCTTGCCTAGAAAGCAGTCTAGACCAGGCGTCGGTGCAGAAAAGCTGCGATCTAGTAAGTTTACAAAAAAAAGAAACAGGCCAATTCCTGCAGCCTTCAAAGAATATACAGGAAAACTTAAGTCTTAAGTCAAGAGATATCTACATCCTGTTAGATCCACTATAAAAGCAGCAGTAAATAAGTATCCAATTACTATCAACCGCACAACATATTTAACAAATTGAACCTTCGGAAGAATGGCTCACAGCACCGACTGCAGATGATGCTCCATCTTCTGCTGGTAGCAGACATGCTTAGGACTGTAGAAAGTGTCGCAGCATGCTTCCGTAGTTTGGTTGAAGTCAGTGCCTTCGGACACCTTGCCTCACATGCTGCTGCCATAACACGCATGCAATCTGAGCCACGCAAGTGTGACATCGCTTCGGTTCTTGCAATCATATAAATGTTGCCCTTAAGGACCCCCCCCCCCCCAAGTTCTTAGTTTTTGATTACATACTTTATGGGGACCAGGAAGGGGTGGTACTTACCATATATGGTATTGGTGTGTGTGAACTATTAAGTGCAATACCAACTTGGGATCCGTAGGGGGCGATATTGAGAAATCTGTGTGTGTGTGTGTGTGTGGCCCGGCAGAAAATGGTGAATTATGGGCCAAAGCTAAAAATCACACAGGCACCTTCAGATTGACTCCTGCATTAATTGAAAACACTTTCTCTTATGGGGAACTAGATTTTAGTCTCCATGCTGTCAGAGGTCCCCACGGTGTGACTGTGTGAACAGATCAATGTCCCCATAAGTATAGGAATACAAACACACACACACACACACACACACACACACACACACACACACACACACACACACACACACACACACACACACACACACACACACACACACACACACACACACTACATGTCATCTGTGGTACGTCTTTAATAGCACACACTCTCCAGATTCATTAAGATATCCTTTCCCCTGGATAATCTAGTGTTTAGGGTGTCTCCACCCTTATTAGTTTCTCAGCAGCCAAGCAGAACACCTGCATGCTCATTAAAGACATGGATCTGAACTCACTGGACGTTGATTATGATAAGCCTCATAGATACAGTTATAGGAACCAAACATGGCTGTCGGTGGAGATGTTTCCCCCCATTCACAGAGGTGAAGGTTTGCAGTGTGCTGGGCCGCAGATGGTCAGTTGAGCCTCTGACCTATAAGTCTCTCTCTGTCTCTGTCTCTGGGTCTCTCTCTCTCCCTCTCTCTCGCTCTCGCTCTCTGTCTCTGTCTCTGTCTCTGTCTCTCTCTCTGAGAGGAAATGAAAGGCTACAGGATATGAGTTGAAGGCCGTTAGATGGACGGAGGCTCCACAGTTAAAACATCGCCAGACAGACGTAGAGGACCCACACATGTGTTCTGTTAACATCATGCATCTGCAGAGGAGGAGGATGATGTTAAAGTTGAACATATCTTACAGTAGCAGTGTGAAGGTTAACAATACTGATGTCTGAGTGCTTCGACAAACCAAAGCTGTTGTCATGGCTCTCCCCTGTGTGTGTGTGTGTGTGTGTGTGTGTGTGTGTGTGTGTGTGTGTGTGTGTGTGTGTGTGCGTGTGCGTGTGTGTGACTGTGTGTGTGTGGCTCCCTTGATAACGTTGGTGAAAATAAATCTTCTCACTCCCCCCCCTCTATAATGAGGGTTATCTGTTGTTTCCCTCCTCCGCTGTGTCTCCTCCTTCTCTCCCCTCCCTGATGACTGACAGAATGTTTCAGAGGAGTTGCCGTGAGGTCAGAGGTCAAGGTCTCCGAGGACCACATCCTTTCCTCCCTCCTCCCTTCTCCTTATTTATAACTGAACTGTCTCTCCCTCCTCTCCTCTTCCCCTCCTCTCCTCGTCTCCTTTCTCTCCTCCTCTCGTCTCCTTTCTCTCCTCCTCTCGTCTCCTTTCTCTCCTCCTCCTCTCCTCTCCTCCTCCCCTCCTCTCCTCGTCTCCTTTCTCTCCACCTCTCCTCTCCTCCTCTCCTCTCCTCCTCCCCTCCTCTCCTCCCCTCCTTTCTCTCCTATCCTCGTCTCCTTTCTCTCCTCCTCTCCTCTCCTCTTCCCCTCCTCTCCTCCTCTCCTTTCTCTCCTCCTCTCCTCTCCTCCTCCCCTCCTCTCCTCGTCTCCTTTCTCTCCCCCTCTCCTCTCCTCCTCCCCCCTCTCCTCCATAGGGAGGGGCCCTGGGGCAGTAGTAGTGACAGACGGGTCCAGTCTCAGTACAGACAGGACAGACGTACAGACATCTCAGTACAGACGTCCTTTAGCTGAACAGGACGTCTGCAGTCGGCTGTCAGCAAAACCAAGGCAGCGGCCATCTTGAGGGAGTCCTCCCCTCATCAACTATACCCCTTACCCCTTCCCCTTCCCCCTTCAAAACAAGGGGGAGGGGTAAGGGGAAGGGCTAAGGGGTAGAAATGGGATTGGGCCTTAGTCCCCATTTACTGAGGCTCAATACAGCTGTTTGTGTGTGTCACGCACACACGCACGCACACGCAGAAGCGGATGTTGTGTGTGCGCCACGACAGATGACGAGTTTGTCATCTAACAGTTGCTAGACTGTGTTATTAAACTCCTGTGCGCCTTTATCTTTGTCAGATCCTCCCCTCTTCCCCTCCTCCCCTCCTCCCCTCCTCCCCTTCTCCCCTCCATCTCTCCCTTCTCTCGCCCCCTCCCTCCCTCCCTTCCTCCCTCCATCCAACCCTGGTGGATGCCTGGTGAGTTAGGTCCCGCCCTTCACTGTATGCGTCTTTGGGTCATTGAAAAGCACTATATAAATATAATGAATTATTATTATTATTATTATTATTATCTCTCCCTTCCTCTTGCTCCTCATCACATTCACTCCTTTTTTCTTTCTTCCGCTTACAAATCCATTTTTACTTCCCTCTCCCCTCACTCCCACCCACCCTCCCTCCCTCCCTCCCTCCCTCCCATCTTCCCACGCCCACTCTCCCTCCCTTCCTCTCTCTCTCTCTCTTATCTTTCCTGATAAGGTTACCTTGAGTGTGGGCCTCTCTCGTGCTTTCCATGGGAATCTCTCTCTTTCTCCTCCTCTCCTCCTTATCTACCCAGACCTCCTCCTGCTTCTTGCGGAAGACCTAGCACTCGTGAACGTACTAGCCCTAGTGAACTTAACATGCTAGCACTAGTGAACGTACTAGCACTTGTAAAACGCACTAGCCCTAGTGAACTAAATAACACTAGTGAACGTACTAGCACTAGTGAACTAAATAACACTAGTGAACGTACTAGCACCACTCAACGTACTAGCGGTAGTGAACGTACTAGTACTAATGAACTAAATAACACTAGTGAACGTACTAGCGCCAGTCAACGTACTAGCGCTAGTGAACGTACTAGTACTAGTGAACTAAATAACACTAGTGAACTTACTAGCGTCAGTCAACGTACTACGCTAGTGAATGTACTAGCACTATTGAATGTACTAGTACTATTGAACTTAACATGCTAGCACTAGTGAGCGTACTAGCACTCGTGAACGTACTAGCACTAGTGAACTTAACATGCTAGCACTAGTGAACGTACTAGCACTTGTAAAACGCACTAGCCCTAGTGAACTAAATAACACTAGTGAACTTACTAGCGCCAGTCAACGTACTAGCGCTAGTGAATGTACTAGCACTATTGAACGTACTAGCACTAGTAAACGTACTATCAGTAGTGAACTTACTAGCACTAGTGAACGTACTAGTACTATTGAGCGTACTAGCACGAGGGAAGGTACGAGTGAGCTCAGCAAACTTGCACTTGTGAATGTATTAGCACTAGTAAACGTACTAGCACCAGTGAACTTACTAGCACTAGTGAACTTACTAGCACCTGTGAACGTACTAGCACTAGTGAACTTACTAGCACTAGTGAACTTACTAGCACTAGTGAACGTTCTCGCACCTGTGAACGTACTAGCACTAGTGAACTTACTAGCACTAGTGAACTTACTAGCACTAGTGAACGTTCTCGCACTAGTGAACGTACTAGCACGATTTAATTTGACGTGCTAGGACTAGTGAACAGGACCGGCGAGTGAGCTCAGAGAGTGAGTCCAGCCCAGCGTCGTGCGTTGTTATTAGCCTCCTAATGACATGGCGTGACACCTGTTGGGTTCACACTGAAAACAGATCTGTGTCTTTCATCACAGCTCGTGTAGCGTGTAGCGTGTAGCGTGTCTTATTTCTAAATGTGACACGGACTGATGGGGGGGGGTGCGAGGGGTGGTGTGGTACTGGGGGGTTGGTTGGTGGGTGGTGTAATGTAGTGTAGCAGCCTGTCAGGGGTGGGGTTACTTAGCAGCGTGTCGGGGTCCGGCTGGTGGGTGGGGGTTAGGTAGCAGTATGTTCGGGTGGTGGGTGGGGGTTAGGTAGCAGTATGTTCGGTGGTGGGTGGGGGTTAGGTAGCAGTATGTTCGGTGGTGGGTGGGGGTTAGGTAGCAGTATGTTCGGTGGTGGGTGGGGGTTAGGTAGCAGTATGTTCGGGTGGTGGGTGGGGGTTAGGTAGCAGTATGTTCGGGTGGTGGGTGGGGGTGAGGTAGCAGTATGTTAGGTGGTGGGTGGGGGTTAGGTAGCAGTATGTTCGGTGGTGGGTGGGGGTTAGGTAGCAGTATGTTCGGTGGTGGGTGGGGGTTAGGTAGCAGTATGTTCGGTGGTGGGTGGGGGTTAGGTAGCAGTATGTTCGGTGGTGGGTGGGGGTTAGGTAGCAGTATGTTTGGTGGTGGGTGGGGGTTAGGTATGTCGGGCCAGGCAGGTGGAGGTTCTCAGCAGAAGGCGGATGTGAAGATCCAGAGGCTGTTATTAGTCCTAATAATACCAGGAGGGTGGCGGAACACACTGTGTGTGTGTGTGTGTAGTTTTAAATACAGGTCTTGGGTAAAAGTGTGCGATAATGTATGAGTTTGTATATTTGCGTGTCTAGGTATGTAGGTGTGTGTGTGTGTGTTTCTTTGTGGTGCATGTGTGTGTGTATGTGTGTGTGTGTGTGTGTGTGTATTGGGTGTAAGTGTAGGTGTGTGTGTGGGTGTTCCCTACAATTTTCCAGGAACACCTGTGTATCTTTTATTGAACATGATGATGAGGAGGAGCATGAAGAAGGGTTCCAGGAGCAGACGGTAACCCATCCATCTTCTTTTGGGATTGATATTTCAGAACCTCCTTCTTAAAGTGGGATTGATAGTTCAGGACCTCCTTCTTAAAGTGGGATTGATAGTTCAGAACCTCCTCCTTAAAGTGGGATTGATAGTTCAGGAGCTCCTTCTTAAAGTGGGATTGATAGTTCAGGAGCTCCTTCTTAAAGTGGGATTGATAGTTCAGGAGCTCCTTCTTAAAGTGGGATTGATAGTTCAGGAGCTCCTTCTTAAAGTGGGATTGATAGTTCAGGAGCTCCTTCTTAAAGTGGGATTGATAGTTCCGGACCAGAACCTCTCCACACAATGTGGCGCCGATCCGACAGGGAAATAGCGCGATTAGCTTAGCTGTCCTTAACTGACTCGGAGGGAGGGAGGGAGGGAGGGAGGGAGGGAGGGAGGGAGGGAGGGTGGGTGGGTGACTAAGGGAGGGAGACAGTGGGGTCTTTCCACAGAAAGGGCGTTCAGAATTGGCGAACAAGGCTTTCACATGAAGATTAGACACAGAGAGAGAGAGAGAGAGAGAGAGAGAGAGAGAGAGAGAGAGAGAGAGAGAGAGAGAGAGAGAGAGAGAGAGAGAGAGAGAGAGAGAGAGAGAGAGAGAGAGACGGAGAGAGAGACGGGGAGAGAGAGAGAGAAAGGGAGGGAGAAGATGAGAGAGAGAAGAGAGAGAGAGAGAGGAGAGAGAGAGAGAGAGAAAGAGGGGGGGAGAGAGAGAGAGAGAGAAAGGGTGGGAGAAGATGAGAGAGAGAGAGAGAGAGAGAGAGAGAGAGAGAGAGAGAGAGAGAGAGAGAGAGGGAGAGGGAGAGTGAGGTCGGAATTCC
>NC_079412.1:21291431-21296386 GCF_026213295.1 Gadus chalcogrammus
GCGTGTCTTTCCAGCCTCCCACATTGCACTCTCCTCAGCTGTGTTTAAAGTGCACCTGTCAGGTCAAACGTACGGGGGCTTCACGCTGAACGTAAGCAGCGCCAGCAGACCTGATCCAGAACTGATCCAGCCCTGATTGGCCTCTCCCCTCTACCCTCTCCGGTCCAGAAAGGCCCAGAAGAGCCGCTAACGGGCTCGGCGGAACGGGTTCCCTGCAGGGATCCCAACCTGCTGGGAACAGAGAGAACCACAGCGTGTTTGCGCCGGGGGAACCCACTCATGTTTGGAGGGCCCCACGCCTTGCTCATTGGTAGCAGGTCAGCAGTTTCAGCGTGCTGGTTCTGTGTTGTGTTGTGGTCCTGTTCTGTGCAATACTAAGAGGAGCTGTCTCTGAAGTCTGCATGCTCTGGATACGGACGATAGGGTCAACCTGACCTGCACACAGTTACCAGGTCAGGGCGACCTTCGAGATGGGGGGGGGTTAAAGCGAGGTGGTGTTTCATCTCTTGGGAGGTGGGTCTAGTCGGTATGGGGCCCGCAGTAAGGCTATGGTTGCAAGGTGATCCGTGTAGAGAAGTTATTGGTTAACGGGTGTCTGGATGTGTGGCTGCAGGTTCTATGGAACATGGAAGGGGAGGGTTGGTTCCGTCCTGCTTCACTGGACACATCTCAGGGTGGAGACATGTCTGGTTAAAGGTTATGGGTATGGGATTTGCGAAACGCCAGCAGATTTTGAAAACACACAACTCAAATGGTCCCACCCCTTCTCCTTCAACACTGACTTTGACTCCACCCATTCCAAGTACATGGACGCGCAATCATGCACGAGTGCGAACACAGATGCGCAAGTTTAGGGTTGTCTTCGAGTGCTAGGTTCAAATGTGGATTACATTTGTGGCATACATCTCTCTTTTTTTTTATTATATATATATATTTTTTTTTTACAAAAGTGCAATTATTTTGATGCTGATGAGCCATTGAAGCAAGTTTACTTAAGAAAGAGGGCTCCCTTTTTATTTGACTTTTTTGGTTGTTGTTTCTTAGGTACTTGAATAAACAGTCTTGCATTTGAAATCTGTTGCCAGCAGTTTTCATTATTGCATTACCTTAATGGAATTCATTGGTTATATTAATTTATACTGAAAATTGATTTAAAGAAAATAAATCATGGTTGAAATCGAAACCGCAATCTCTACCAGAAAAATCGCAATTTCAATTTTTTCTTAAAATCGTTCAGCCCTACTCGCTGGGTCTGGAAATCATTGACTGGAGTTTTTCGAGCCCTGCCCGTTCCACAGATGATTGACTTGTTTAATTTTCATGTCAGTACTTCTAACTCAGTGGCTGTAAGTGGGTTATGATAAGGATTTCAAGCAATTTTGCAAAAATGGCCAAAAAAGAGAATTCCATACCCAACCTTTAAGGAATAAGGTGGAGCTAGAGATGAAAGAGGAGGAGGCCTGAGGGGTTGATGGTTGCTGTATGGATGATCAACAGCAGATTGACGTCCAGACGATCAGAACAGAGAAGGTACACTGAGGGGATTAGATGGGCGGGCAGAGGAGGTCCTGCCATGTTTGATCTCCACTCATGCACCAAAGCAGATGACATCGCACATGATTTGTGAGGCTGCTGACCTTGGTGCTCATGATCACAATAACTTGGTGCTTATTTTCTGCCTGTAGACTTGTATCTGCATTCTACTCATCAGAATGACATGATCTTAATTAATTTGCGGGCGGGGAGGGGAGAGTGAGTCTCAGGTGGAATGTCCTCATGTTTAACGGAGCGGACGAGACGGAGGAATGAGGAAGGTTTCCTCGCTCCTCTGAGGCGTGGTGCTCCTGACCCACGCTGTGCGTGAGCCACAGAGCAGTTGGTACTGAGTTCTACTAAGACTGATTCAGCTGCCTAGCAACGGCCCCTGCATCACACTCAACCCTCACACTAGTGCAAATATTAGCTCTGTGACTTACTGGAATATTCCGCTTTTTTTTTTGCGGCTGAACTTATCGACGTTGATTGGGAGAATGGGTGCGCCTGAAGTCCGTCTCCTTCAGAGAGTCTAAACAGACCGGGGACCAGCTGGCTCTGTCAGCGGCTGGTCTGAGGTCAGTGCTCAGGAATGGCATTTGGGAGGAATATGAGGGATAAAATGTAGTTTTTGATATGATATGAAGTATAATGTTTATACTCTACTATGTAGCGTCTCTCTGTGAGAAGGTCGCGGAGGTAGGACGAGGCCAGAACATCTCCTGACCCCAGAAGATAAAGCTTTACCTTCTGCCAGGTAGCCATGTGCTGGGGAGAGGAGGGGAGGGAGGGGGAGGGAGGAGGTGAGGGGAGGAGGTGGGGGGAGGAGGTGGGAGGCTAGGAGTCTCATGCTAGGTCATACAACTGTTAGAAACGTGTTTCTGGAATCCAGATCTAGAATAGAGAGCAGCTCCAATATGTTCAGAGGTGAGAGAGACTGAGAAGGAGGGAGAGAGGGAGAGGGAGAGGTGAGTAATCGCTCCTGGGTCCCAGTCAGGGGGTTAAAACAGGAAGTAGAGGATGAAGTGGCTTTAAAAGAAAACCCTCTACTTAGAGTTGCTTCCGAAAGCGCTTCAGAGGGAGAGAGACAGAGACAGAGAGAGAGAGAGAGAGAGAGAGAGAGAGAGAGAGAGAGATGTGAAGATAATGGGGGGAAAGGCAGGATCATCTGAAAGTTTTGTCTGATAGAGTTGACATAACATCAGATTCAGTATGTTGACATAACATCAGATTCAGTATCAAACTGATTGCTGATTTCCCTGTAGCGCGAGCCCACGAAAGACATAGAACCATGTTGTTCGAAGGGAGAACGCAGTACGTTGTATTCTTTAGCTCTCCCTGAATCAAACTCAAGGCTATTTTGGACACTGAAATTCAAAAACTGAATTCTTCGTTTCTTCGCTAGCTCTCTCTCTTTCTCTATCTTGCTGTGTCTCTCTGTCTCTTTCTCTCTCTCTGTCTCTCTCTCTCTCTCTCTCTCTCTCTCTCTCTCTCTCTCTCTCTCTCTCTCTCTCTCTCTCTCTCTCTCTCTTTCTGTCCCTCTCTTTCTCTCTATTGGAATGTGAACTAATGAGCATTTCCACACACACACATGCACACACACACACAGAAACACGCACACACATGCACACATACTGCGTTTCGAACACTCATTGCTTGATCATTTACTAACCTTGTTGTTGTTTACAGGCTGCAGTGCGACTGTCAACACAACACCTGCGGCCTGTCATGTGACCAGTGTTGCCCGGGGTACAGCCAGTCACCGTGGAAACCAGCCACGACCTATAATGCTAACGAGTGTGAACGTGAGTGCTCTCTCTCACACACACGCACGCACGCACACACACACACACACACACACACACACACACACACACACACACACACAGACACACACACACACACGTGCACAAACACACACTCAAACAGGGTCGTTTGCACAGAGAGGGATAGGACATAAAGACACCAAGTAATCAATGAGCCTGTCCCGGAGGGAGCCCTCGCTCCACTACATGGTGGCTGTAGTGGATCTAGAGTGTGTGAGTGTTCAGCTCAAGCCCCTCCACCGAGCTGGGGGGCGTCTGGGGTTCTGATAAGGGACGAGGCCGTGTGTCTGAGTGGAGCGCTGGGGCTCGGGATAAGGAGCGCTGCTTTAGGGGACTGCACCTCCCAGTGCTGAGGGCTGGGTAACAACATGACCCCCACCACAGACCCGCACCCGTGTGGATGTGTGTGTGTGTGTGTGTGTGTGTGTGTGTGTGTGTGTGTGTGTGTGTGTGTGTGTGTGTGTGTGTGTGTGTGTGATTGTGTGTGTGTGTGTGTGTGTGTGTGTGTGTGTGTGTGTGTGTGTGTGTGTGTGTGTGTGTGTGTGTGTGTGTGTGTGTGTGTGTGTGTGTGTGTGTGATTGAGTGAGTTGGTGTGTGTGTGTGTGTGTGTGTGTGTGTGTGTGTGTGTGTGTGTGTGTGTGTGTGTGTGTGTGTGTGTGTGTGTGTGTGTGTGTGTGTGTGTGTGTGTGTGTGTGTGTGTGTGTGTGTCTGTGGTTTGTCTGTGGTTTGTCTGTGTGTGTCTGTGTGTGTCTGTGGTTTGTCTGTGTGTGTCTGTGGTTTGTCTGTGTGTGTGTGTGTGTTCAGGCGTTGCGGCTGAGCCCCCCCCCTCCCCCCCCATGTCTCCCTCCAGATAATCTAACCCGTGTTCCCAGATTAACCCTTTCTTCTCCAGATGTCTGTGGTGCTCTTCAAACGTCTGCTGATAACGATGTCTGTCTGGGTTCCACTCAGACAGCATTCACACACTCACAGAGATCTACATACCGATCAGCACCTCTTCTACTCCTCTTCCTCCTCCTCCTGCCCCTTCTCCTCCTCTTCCTCCTGCTATTCCTCCTCCTGCCCCTCGTTCTCCTGCTCCTCCTCTACCTCCTCCTGCCCCTTCTCCTCCTCTTCCTCCTGCTATTCCTCCTCCTGCCCCTCGTTCTCCTGCTCCTCCTCTACCTCCTCCTTCACCTTCTCCTCCTCTTCCTTCACCTTCTCCTCCTCCTGCTGCTCATCCTCCTCCTCCTCCTCCTCTTCCTCCCCCTGCTACTCCTCTTCCTGGTCCCTGGAATCTGTTTTTTAGCGTCTCCTGTGTAGTTTGTTCACTCTGATTGTTACGAGCCTCTCTGTTCAAGCTGAATTACTCGATTTTTCGATTGGGTTTAGTTATGTATCTATGCAGACAGACAGACAGACAGACACGTATACACATACATACATACATCCATGTAAACATGTATCCATATTGGTGTTGAGTACTAGGGCTCCATCCGGAGAGAGACGCCAGCACTCGGAGATAAAACAACCAGACATTAGCTTCCTGGAGGAAGGGAGGAGGGGAGGGAGGGAGGATGGGGAGAGGACGCAGGGAGACAGGGAGACGACCGCGGA
>NC_079412.1:21301486-21303986 GCF_026213295.1 Gadus chalcogrammus
TTTAATCCAGAGTGAACGTGATTTCAGAGTTGAATCCAGAGTGAACATGGCTTCAGAGTTTAATCCAGAGTGAACATGGTTCAGAGTTTAATCCAGAGTGAACATGGTTCAGAGTTTAATCCAGAGTGAACATGGCCTCAGAGTTTAATCCAGAGTGAACATGGTTTCAGAGTTTAATCCAGAGTGAACATGGTTTCAGAGTTTAATCCAGAGTGAACATGGTTTCAGAGTTTAATCCAGAGTGAACATGGTTTCAGAATTTAATCCAGAGTGAACATGGTTTGAGGGCCATGGGTTCAGACATGCCCCGGTTAGGGTCAGAGGTCAAAGGTCAGAGGTGACGTGTGTATGTGTGTGTTCAGACCTGGAGCCGAAGGTGAGAGATGCGCGGCGTCGTCTTGACGACGCCAGAGTCAAACAGGAAGACCTGCAGAAGGAGCTGGAGGAGATCCAGAACAACCTCAACACAACCTCAGGTACACACACACACACACACACACACACACACACACACACACACACACACACACACACACACACACACACACACACACACACACACACACACACACACAAACACTTACACAACCTCAGGTACACACATACACACAAACACATACACAACCTCAACACAACCTCAGGTACACACACACACACACACACACACACACACACACACAATCACTTACACAACCTCACCATCACCTCAGGTAAACAGACACACAAACAACCTCAACATCACCTCAAGTACACACACACACAACCTCAATTTAACCTCGGATGTACACACAAACACACACAAACACACACACTCACACATCCTCATCATAAGCTCAGGTGCAAACAGTAACAGAACCTGACAGCCACACGTTGTAGAGCATCAGATCATGGAGTCATACAGTGTTTCCATGGCGTTGTGTTAACCCCAGACGTGAGCCAGGACATCGCCGATGCAAAGAGCAAGGCTGAGCAGGCGAACAGCACGGCCACCCGCGTTCTGCAGGCCCTGGGTCCTATGAAGGAGCAGCTGGACAAGTGGAATCAGAGCTACGGAGACGCTAACACCACCAACGAGGACATCAACAACGCCCTGATGGAGGCCAACAAGACCGGTGGGCGAGGGAGAGAGAGAGGGAGAGAGAGAGAGAGAGAGAGAGAGAGAGAGAGAGAGAGAGAGAGAGAGAATGTGTATGTTGTGGTAGGGCTAGGTGTGTGTGTTTGAGTGAGTGTGTGTGTGTGTTGGGGGAGTAGGGTTAGATGTGTGTATCTGAAGGTGTACAGTTATACAAATGCAATATGCTATCCTGGTCTACTTAGAGTGCAGCGTTATCCCTTGTCTTGGTTCTCACATTGAACCGCTCAGCTGAACCCTCTGCATTCGTACGGACTGATTCCACCCTAGTAGCGCCTTCACACCGAGCGGACCTGCGTGTGTCCCAGAGCATCTTGGTCACTCTCTCCCCCTCCCCCTCCAGTGAGCATGCTCACTGAGACCTTCCCCCTGCTGCTGAAGAAGCTGGACAAGCTGCAGAACCACTCGGCCCAGATGCCAAACATCTCGGAGAACATCGGCAGGATCCGACAGCTGATAGAGCAGGCCCGCAAAGCAGCCAGCAAGGTAATACAAGCACACATAATACACACAAACACACACTCGCACACATTATACACATGCACGCACACAAACACCCCGGACCCTGAAATGATACAGAAATCCGTAATTGACTGCCCTCTTCCCTCTCCCTCCACCTCGCCCCTCCCCCCTCTCTCTCCCCATCCCTCCCCCCCCCCCCCCCTCCCCCTCTCTCTCTCCAGGTGAGCGTACCTGTGAAGTTCAACGGCATGGCCGGTGTGCAGGTGCGTAACCCTGGTAACCTGGCGGACCTGGCAGCCTACACCTCCCTCAAGTTCTTCATCACACTGCCAGAGGGGGCTCGCAACCGTCGCCAGGGAAACGTCCCCAAACAGTTCGTCTTCTACCTGGGGAACAAGGATGTAAGCCCCGCCCACACAGCCCACACGCCAATCAAACCCTAGCAGAATGTATACTGTGAACTTTCTTTTAAAAATGCGATTTTCGGTGCAATACTACGGACTGGAGTCCGTTAATTGCTGTATTTGTAGTCCATTGACGGCTGTAAGTGGTGTTTGTAGTTCAATAGCAGCCGGGTCTGTGGTATTTGTAGTCCTGTAGTCATTTCATTATTTGTGGTCCATTAACAACGGTGTGTCCTTGTATATGTAGTCCAGTAATATCTGTCATTTTACTATTTGTAGTCCATTAACAAGTGCTCTCTGGTACTTTTAGTCCAGTAACTGTAGTCCAGTAACAGCAGTGCTTTTAGTATTAGGGTCCATTAACAAATGCTCTCTGGTACTTGTAGTCCAGTAAGGAGTTCCTGGGCATGGCGCTGGAGGGCAAGCGGCTGCGCTGGTACTTCAACGTGGGCGGAGAGACGGCCGACGTCCTGATGCAGGAGGAAGTCAAGTCAGACGGCAC
>NC_079412.1:21306486-21383986 GCF_026213295.1 Gadus chalcogrammus
CTCTCTTTGGTTGGTCCTGGTCCCGGCTGACCCTGGTCCGGTGTGTTCCAGGTCCAAGGTGGTCCTGACCCAGCAGTGGGTGAACGACGCGGCGTACTTCGACGGCTCGGGCTACGCTGAGGTGGTGTTCAAAGAGAACTTGGCCCCCATTCAGCGCTACGAACTGGAAGTCAAGCTGCTGTCGCACAACGGCATCCTGCTGATGCTGCACAACGAGGTGGGCTTCAGGGTCAGGGGTCAGGGGTCGAACCCATTGGAATGACCCCACTGTCTTCAATCCCTTTGGTCCATGTTGCACTTCAAAAGACAATACATCTAACTAAACAATATGTCAAGAAAATAACTATTTACCATGTTTAGTGAAGACATTACATTACTCTCTCTGTCTCTCTGTCTCTCTGTCTCTCTGTCTCTCTGTCTCTCTCTCTCTCTCTCTCTCTCCCCCCCCCCCTCCCTCTCTCTCCTTCTCCCTCCCCCCTCAGAAGGGTAACTTCCTGTGTCTGGCGGTGCTGGCGGGCCGGTTGAGGGTCTTCTACAACTTCAACGGTACACTGGTGGAGGTTGACCCCAAAGAGCCGTCCTCCCCCCACATGAAGATCAGCGACGCAGAGCCCAAGCCTGTGGGTGGCACACCTGTCTGTCTGTCCACCTGTCTGTCCACCTGACTGTTCACCTGTCTGTTTAGCTGTCAGTCTCTCTACCTGTCTGACCGCCCGTCTGTCTGACCACCTGTCTGTCTGACCACCCATCTGCCTACCCGTCTGTCTGACCACCTGTCCGCTGACCACCCGTCTGTCTGACCACCTGTCTGTCTGACCACCCATCTGTCTACCCGTCAGTCTCTCTACCCGTCTGTCTGACCACCCATCTGTCTGTCCACCGTGTGTAGCTGGAGATCCTCATCCTGCGATCGAGCAAGAAGGTGGTAGTGAGGAAAGGCAAGAACGTGCTGTTCCTCACCGTGTTCCCCGAGACGATCCCCCCCTTCGGCAACAGCTACTACCTTGGGGGGGTCCCCAAGGACAGCATGCCCCCGGTGTACGCGCACACACACACACCCACACACACACACACACACACACACACACACACACACACACACACACACACACACACACACACACACACACACACACACACAGACACACACACACACACACACACACACACACACACACACCGAACACACACACAAATACATACAGTATTGTAATGTGATGAACTGCATAACAGTAACAATCCATCTCTCTCTCTCTCTCTCTCTCTCTCTCTCTCTCTCTCTCTCTCTCTCTCTCTCTCTCTCTCTCTCTCTCTCTCTCTCTCTCTCTCTCTCTCTCTCTCTCCGTCCCTCCCTCCCTCTCCGTGTGTGTCTCTCTCTCCCAGGCTGCGGGCTCTGTTCCCGGTGCAGGGCTCTCTGAAGGGCTGCTTCAGGAGCCTGAAGGCCATGACCTCTCACATCGACCTGAAGAGGATGAAGAGCTCTGGAGTCAGCTTCGGCTGCAACAACGACCTCCTGGTACCCACAATGCACCTCTCCTCACACACACACACACACACACACACACACACACACACACACACACACACACACACACACACACACACACACACACACACACACACACACACACAATGCACCTCTCCTCTCCTCCCCCACACACACACAGACCCACAATGCACCTCTCCTCCCCCACACACACACACACACACACACACACACACACACACACACACACTGGTACCCACAATGCACCTTTCCCATCATACACATATACACACTGACACACCCCCCCCCCCCCAGGTGTTTGTGTTGAAGGCTCTGTGTGTGTGTGTGTGTGTGTGTGTGTGTGTGTGTGTGTGTGTGTGTGTGTGTGTGTGTGTGTGTGTGTGTGTGTGTGTGTGTGTGTGTGTGTGTGTGTGTGTGAGCAGGTGGCCCGCGAGGCCCACTTCTCAGGCCAGAGCTACCTGGACATCGACCACAGCGACATCCCGGGCCTCAGGGACAACTTCTACGCCGGCTTCGGCTTCCGCACCGAGCAGAAGGCCGGACTCATGCTGTACCACCAGGCCAAGGTAGGGGGCGCTGCCGTCACACCACGTACCTTACTCTACTGTATCCCACTCTATTGTACTGGTTTATATTCTACTCTGTTGTACTCTACTGTATTACTCTATTACTTACTCGGCTGTATCCAACTCTACTCTAGATACTTTTTTCTACCCTACTCTTGTCTATTCTACTGTATCCTACTCTACTCTACCTTACTCTACTCTACTCTACTAAACTCTACTCTACTCTACTGTGGTCTATTATGATGTACTCTATTGTATCATACTGTACTCTACTCTACTATACTGTACTCTGGTCTACAGTACTGGATTGTGGGCTGGTCTGGTCTACTCTACCTTAATCTATTCTACTCTATTCTACTCTACCATACTATACTCTACTCTTGTCTACTGTGTGTGTGCACCCTCTCCCTCTGTAACCCGGGTTGTGTGTGTGTGTGTGTGTGTGCATTTGTGTGTGTGTGTGTGTGTGTGTGTGTGTGTGTGTGTGTGTGTGTGCGTGCGCCCTGCAGGACGGGGTGTGCCAGGTGTTCCTGGATAAAGGTCACGTGGTAGTGAGGGCGGGGAACAGCGAGGTCAGGTCCCAGACGGCCCTGAACGACAACAACAGTCACTACGTGGCTCTGTACAGCAACAGCAACGGGTAGGTCTGACCTACTCTACTATCTGCAGCGCCACTGTATCAAGAGCCATACCGGCCAGGGGTGCGGGCGTCAAAAGGGTCTGGGTTTGATCCCCAATGTCCGCAGTGTGTGTTCACATTGGATACATGTGTTGTAAACATACCGTCTGACTCAACTCTCATTGTCTCCTTTTGGTTTCCTTTGAGCAAGGCATCAAACTGCAACCGTTCCTCTGATTGCGCTTCACTGTAGCAGCGTTCACTCCCCTTAAAAATCCCAGTGACTGACTTCTTTCTCTGCCTGTCTGTCTCTCTGTCCACCTGTCTGTCTCCCCGCTACCTGTCTGTCTGTGTCTCTGCTGGTGTGTCTCTGCTACCTGTCTGTCGGCTCTCTCTGTCTCTGGTACCTGTCTGTCGGTGTGTCCGCCCGTATGTCTGTCTGCGTGTCAGGATGCGCCTGTATGTGGACGATTCTCTGGTGAAGGCGGGCGACGGAGGCCGTGCGGCGGGCAACGGGCCGTCGGTCTCCGCGGCGACGTCCGGCAGCTTCTACCTCGGGGGAACGCCCGACCGGTCCACCGGCAACCTGACGGGCTGCATCAGCAACCTGTTCATCAAGAGGTACCGCCTCCTGGCCTTCCACTGCCTCACCTGGTGTCACATGGTCTCATCTAGTGTCCACTGGCCAGGCCTGGAGTCGACTGGTCAGGCCTGGAGTCAACTGGTCAGGCCTGGAGTCAACTGGTCAGGCCTGGTGCCACTGGTCTTGCCAGGTGTCACCTGGTTTCAGCTGGTGTCACACCTGGTCTCACCTGGTGTCACCTTGTCTTGCCTGGCGTCACCTGGTCACACTTTGTGTCACCTGGTGTCACACCTGGTCTTCCTGGTGCCACCTGGTCTTCCCGGTCTCACCTGGTGCCACCTTGTCTTCCTGGTCTCACCTGTCGTCCAGTGGTCTGGCCTCTTGTCACCTGGTCTGGCCTAGTGTCACCTGGTCTGGCCTAGTGTCACCTGGTCTGGCCTAGTGTCACCTGGTCTGGCCTAGTGTCACCTGGTCTCTGGTGTACAGGGGGGCTCAGTACTGACGGGGGTCTTGTGGGTTCTCAGTATGTCGGCGTCCCAGAGCGTGCAGAACATGCTGAAGGTGAAGGAGAACGTCAACGTTCCTCTGGACTGCCCCGCAGCCCAGAGGCCGCAGTCCATCGTGGCTGCTGCCCCCAAAGCAAGGAACAAGGTACGCACGCACGCACGCACGCACGCACGCACGCACGCACGCACGCACGCACGCACGCACGCACGCACGCGCGCGCGCACACACACACACACACACACACACACACACACACACACACACACACACACACACACACACACACACACACACACACACACACACACACACACACCTGCATACACACACACACACACACACACACACCTGCATACACACACACACACACACACACCTGCATACACACACACACACACACACACACACACGCATACACACACACACACACACACACCTGCATACACACACACACCTGCACACACACACACACACACACACATCCCTGGTCACACACATACAATGTTATTCATTACGCTGTGGTCATTATTGCCTCTTTGTGGTATTTCTCCTCCTCCTCTCTCCCCCCAGCAGGGTAAGAACAAGAAGCCAGCAGGCTCTCGGAGCCGCAGTACCAGGGAGTCCTGCCAGGGGGAGCCGTCGCCCCCGGAGACTGGAGCCACTCACTTCAGTGGCTCCGCCCACAGCCACCAGAGACACGACAACCTGCCGCGCGAGTTCAGCAAGAGGTGGGTGTCTCTCGCTCGCCATGCCTCTCTCGGTCTTATTGTTTGGTTGTCTCTCTCTCTCTCTTTCTCTCTCTCTCTCTCTCTCTCTCTCTCTCTCTCTCTCTCTCTCTCTCTCTCTCTCTCTCTCTCTCTCTCTCTCTCTCTCTCTCTCTCTCTCTCTCTCTCTCTCTCTCTCTCTGTCTTCTTCTGTTATGTTTTGTGTATATCTAGAAATGACCAATTCTCTCTTTTGTTCGAACAAATATTCTCTAAAACGTTATATCTCTCTCTCTCTAGTCCCCACATCTCTCTGGGCGTGAGGATCAACTCGTCCGAAGGCCTCGTTCTCCGCACTACCCAGCAGGGGGGCGGGGCTGTGATGTCACTGAGGGTGTCAGAGGGACACCTGGTCCTATTGGTGGAGGGAGGCAAGCGGAAGGCCAGCCTCCGCAGCCGCAGGAAGTACAGCGACAACCAGTGGCACACGGTGAGCTCAGTGTGTGTGTATGTGTGTATTTGTGTCTTTAAGTCTTCATAACCACCCCATGTCTCTATAAACCAGCTCAGGTCTTTCTCAACCCCCTCATGTCTCTATAAACCCCCTCATGTCTCTCTAAACCACCTCAGGTCTCTATAAACCCCCTCATGTCTCTATAAACCACCTCAGGTCTTTCTCAACCCCCTCATGTCTCTATAAACCACCTCATGTCTCTATAAACCACCTCATGTCTCTATAAACCCCCTCATGTCTCTATAAACCCCCTCATGTCTCTATAAACCACCTCATGTCTCTATAAACCCCCTCATGTCTCTATAAACCCCCTCATGTCTCTATAAACCCCCTCATGTCTCTATAAACCACCTCATGTCTCTATAAACCACCTCATGTCTCTCTAAACCACCTCAGGTCTCTATAAAGCCCCTCAGGTCTCTATAAACCACATCATGTGTCTATAAACCACCTTCGGTCTTTCTAAACCCCCTCATGTCTCTATAAACAACCTCAGGTCTTTCTAAACCCCCTCATGTCTCTGAACAACATCATGTCTCTATAAACCACCTCAGGTCTCTATAAAGCCCCTCAGGTCTCTATAAACCACATCATGGGTCTATAAACCACCTTCGGTCTTTCTAAACCCCCTCATGTCTCTATAAACAACCTCAGGTCTTTCTAAACCCCCTCATGTCTCTGAACAACATCATGTCTCTATAAACCACCTCATGTCTCTATAACCCCCCCCATGTCTCTATAAACCCCACCATGTCTCTATAAACCCCCTCAGGTCTCTATAAATCCCTGTATGTCTTTATTAACCCCCTCATGTCTTCCTAAACCCCCTCAGGTCTTCATAAAGCGTGATGGAGATAAGATCAGCCTGGTGGTGGATGGGATCAACGCGCTGTCCAAGAAGCTTCCAGGAGGGGACAAGTTCCGGCTCTCTGGGCCCCTGTACGTCGGAGGGGCCCCTCTCGCCCTGCTGGTGAGACCTCTCTTCTTCTACTCTGATCCGTAATGACTCCTAGTATAGGAACAGTATGTTCCTGAATGCAGTGTGTGGTGCTGCCATAATGACTGAGGGTCTGTGGCCCCTGAAGGCCCCTGGAGCCGGAGGGATGGTGGGCTGTGTTCGAGGGCTGAAGCTGAACGAGGTGCCTGCGGGGAGCCCCTCCCACAGCCAGGGGGCAGCACCCTGCTTCCTCAGCCTGCTGCACCCTGGGGCCTACTTCTCCAGAGAGGGAGGACACATCGCCATAGGTGACATCTCTGCTTAGTATCCACTCTCCACCTCTCCTCCTCTCCTCCTCTCCTCCCTCCTCTGCTCTCCTGCCTCTCTAACCCTCGTCCTCCCTCGTCTCCTCGTCTCCTCTCCTCTCTAACCCTCCTCCTCCTCCCTCGTCTCCTCTCCTCTCTAACGCTCCTCTCTCTCCCTTCCAGACGACTCGGTGGTCCTGGGCAAGGACTTTGAGGTCCGGCTGGAGATCAGGGCTCGCTCGGACTCTGGGCTGCTGTTGCATGCTGGGACGTCAGAGCACTTCTTCAACGTGGTGCTGAACCAGGGAGAGGTGAGAGACCACTACCCCCCCCCCCCCCCCCCCCGTTCCACCTGCACACTAACACCGCCTACACCGCCCACTTTTGAAGCAAGCCCACACCCTTTTGGCTAGGGCCCCCCCCACTGTTGGAGCAAAGCCCCATCCTATAGGCCAGCATTTGAAGGTTGGAACATAGATGTAGAGGCAGTATAAGCTAAGCTACATGTTTCCATTCACTATAATATTTCCATCCTGAATAAAAATCTGTTAAGCAATTATTAAGTGGTGTGCAATCATGGTCGAAAAGGGATTTGGACTGTTCAACTAACCTCAAAACTGTGGGGTGTATTTCATGCGTTTAATCGGTTCAGGTGTGTATTTAATGTGTTTAATGTGTGTGTGTGTGTGTGTGTGTGTAGGTGACCGTGACATTAAACAGTGGTAGTGGAGTGTTCTCCACCCCCCTCACTCCAGAAGTGTCAATCTGTGACGGACACTGGCACACCTTGAGCGGTGAGTCCTCATTGGGAAATATACCTGTTTCTACAGGTGAATCGACCTGTCCCTACAGGTGAGCTCACCTGTCCATACAGGTGAATCAGCCTGTCTATACAGTTGAGCTCAACTGTCTATACAGGGGAATCTACCTGTAGTCTTTATACCATAAAGGGAGACCAGGGGTCATGCACGTGATCTTGTGTTCGTCGTAGTGATGAAGACTAACTTCCTGTGTGTTGTTACAGTGATGAAGACTAACTTCCTCTGTGTGTATTAGTGATGAAGACTCAATTCCTGTGTGTATTGTAGTGATAAAGACTAACTTCCTGTGTGCTGTTGTAGTGATGAAGACTTAACTTCCTGTGTGTTGTTACAGTGATGAAGACTAACTTCCTGTGTGTTGTTACAGTGATGAAGACTAACTTCCTGTGTGTTGTTACAGTGATGAAGACTAACTTCCTGTGTGTGTTATAGTGATGAAGAGAAGCAGCGTTCTGCAGATCCAGGTGGACGGAGTCAGTCAAAGTAGCATCGGGCCCAAAGCCAGTCGCTCAGCAGGGGGCAAACTCACCCTGTACCTTGGGGGCGCATCTGGTAAGACCACTACACACACACACATAATTTTTTTTGTCTGAAGATGATTTTAATCGTATTGAGATTAATAAGTGCATCTCCCGATTGTATTGTCCGTAACATGTTGTTGCGGTGTGTGTCCACCAGATGGTGCTGTGGTGCCAGGCCTACCCGCTGGCCTGCCCTCCTTCCACGGCTGCGTCCGCAAAGCCAGCCTCAACCAGCGGGCGGTCCCCCTGAACAAGCCTCTGGCCCTGCACGGAGCCGTGGGCACCCAGGGGTGCCCCCACGATTAGGGAACACACACACACACACGCGCACGCTCATTGTCACAAATAATCTCACATACACTCTCATGCACACCCAATTGGTAAAGTAAACAAGCACTCCACCTTAAAAATGAATAAATACAAACATAAATACATGAATGGAGAAACACACCTGGTGCAAAGGTTCTACCTGTATAAGACCTCCGACCTGAACACTCACACCTCTCCTGTCCTCACATTCCCCGATGACGGCCTCATATGTTACTGTAGCTAATTTAAAAACAGAAATATTTATTTTTTACTTTGCGGAAAAAAAAGTTATATTTTTTACTCGATTGTGTGTCTTTATTTCAATATTCCTGTGTTGTGTGATCTTAGCTACAGGGACCTATGAGAAACCACCGTTAGAGTCAGAGGTATGGAGAGGTTATGTAGAAACTCTAACACTGGTGCTGAAACTGCGCAGTTGACCACTTGTTACTTTGGCGCCTACAGGTCAATCACAGTACAACATGCAAAATTCATTCAACTGTATTGGTGCTAATTGTCCAAATGTTTTATCTCGAGTTCATGCAAGAGATAATGAAGAGAATGCAGATTACCTCTGAAACAGTAGCTTGATGAGGCAACATTTCCTTCAGGGAGAGCTATAAGTTAGCTAAGCTAGCCTCCTGGTAATTGGTGAAGAACAGCTGATTATTCAGGTTATGAAAACAAACTGTCACGTTGAACTTTGACCACACAATTTCTACCTTGTTTGTCATTCATGGAAGTCTTAAAATATTCACCTCATTCCTCAGAAAAATGTTTCTCAAATTAATCGACAGTTTGTTTTTAAACTGGAAATTCTTAGCGCACATATTGAGTTATCGAGATCTATATATATATATATATATCCATCACCCTGTTTAAATATGAACTACAATGTTGAACGATGGCGGAGGAATTTCACAGCATATTGTAACATTAATGATTCTACTTTGAATACAATTGTTTGAATCCCTAAATAATTTCCAAAATGTGTCCATTTAAAACGATTATCAAACTTACGAGAAGACCTGAACGTGTTTTGTATTTGATTTTATGATTTGAACCGTAATCTCCTCCAAGTCCATCATTGCCAGGTTAAATATGAAATGTATTCCCCTCACATACACGTATCCAATAATAAAACATTCATACCAAATCACATGCTCCTTCCTTCTTACGTTGCACAACACACTCAGATTGTTTGAAAGAGTTTTATTTTGATGAAAATCACACAGAAAAGGCAGAAACGTGTTCCAAACTAACCACCGCCCGGCGACACGGAGAGACTAACTAACCCCCGGACCAGGTCCGCATTCCGGAACACTAGGAGGTCTTTCTCTGGTTGCTAGGTAACCCGGATCTCTCACACCCTGACGGGAATGTTGCCGCGGAGACGCTAGCAGAGGCTCCAAATGCTGCTGCTGTTCCAGAATGTGGTTGGTGTCGGGTTGGGGGGGGAGGAGGAGGAGGAGGAGTCCTAGTCCAGACTCATGTCCTCCTCGTCGTCCTTCTTCTTCCCGCCCGTCTTGCTGCTCTCCATGGCCTTGGCGAAGGCCTCCACGTCTGGAGCACAGCAGGGGGTCAGGGGTGAGGAGACAGGGGGTTAGCTGGAGCTGGGCAGTGGGACTGACTGAGTGTGAATGGCTTAGTATGACTGACTGAGTGTAAGTGACTGAGTGTGGGGTATTCACAGTGTGGGTGAGAGTGACTGACTGACTGAGTGTGACTGAGCGAGTGTGACTGAGAGAGTAAGTGAGACTGACTGACTGTGGGTAACTGGGTGACTGAGTGAGTCAGTGAGTGCCCACCTCCTTTGTTGGCTGCTTCCACGGCGTCGGCGGGCAGACCGAACTGGTTCATGAGCGGGCCCAGCTGGCCGGACGCCAGAGCACTGCTGAACATGCTCATCGCCTGAGGAAGACCACGACGAAGGTTAGCTCACCACCGTATGGCCCCGGTTGAGGGCTGACCCGATCAGTACGCGCGTTTCAATTCAATCCAACTTGATTTGTATCGCCCTTAATCACAAGTGCAGTCTCACAGGGCTGAACAGACGCGCCCACCCCAGGAGTGAAATGGGGGCCATAACTGACCTCGCATACAGTCAAAACATTTTAAATGGGGGTGGGGTGCGGGCCGGTCCACTGGGTGGGGCGGGTGGTACCTGTTGGAACTGGGGGGAGGTGAGGGTGTTCTGGATCTCCTCGGCGGTCTGGGGCAGACTCTCGCCGCTGGGCAGGAAGGGGAGGAGTCTAGCGCGGACCTCTGCGTTGGCCAGGATGGGCGCCATCATCTCCGGGGTGCACACACTGGCCAGGTCCACTACACACACACAAACACACACACACAATAAAACCATTTAGCAATAAAAAAAAAAACATGTCCTACATTCAGTTATAGAAACACACTTCATAATAGGGGGGGGGGGGGGGGGGAAATCACAGGGTACCTCACCATACGATGCATGATACCAATAATATGGCAATACAAAGATTCTGCAATAATCAATATATTGTTAGCCAATCCTAGAACGATACTTCACGATATAGATCTAAAGATGAACACAAAGTGACTGCTGGAGTTCAGTCTTCATTCGGGGCCCAAACTAAGTTTTTCAGTTACTCGTCTTTGGTTAGATAACTTCTGTTGAGTGCCTTGTTTTATTAATGATAACATCGATGTTTGGGCGATATTTCCTGTCTAACTCTAATGAATAAAGCATACATTTAAAACAAAATTCTTTAAAAAATTAAAATCTATATCGTTATTTGGCACCAGTGTATCGATTTCGTATCGCCGTGACGATGTTTTTCGCCACGCGCGTACTTCAAACATTCCATGAAGAACATCCGTCGTACCTGCAGAGGGCGTTGCTATGGTAGCGGCGTTCATGGTGGCCAGGATGCTCTGCAGGTCGCTGAGCTGGATGGGCTGGCTGGGGCTGCCCACCGAGGCCGGGGTGGCGGGGGCGGGGGCCGCCGCTGGGGGACCCACATGCTAGCATTAGCATCATAATCTCTTGAAGCTAACGTTTAGCCTCATAATCTCTTGAAGCTAACGTTTAGCATGATGAGCTCTTAAAGCTAACGTTTAGCATCATGACCTCTTAAAGCTAATGTTTAGCATCATGACCTCTTAAAGCTAATGTTTAGCATTATGAGCTCTTAAAGCTAATGTTTAGCATGATAACCTCTTAAAGCTAATGTTTAGCATCATGACCTCTTAAAGCTAATGTTTAGCATGATAACCTCTTATGGCTAATGTTTAGCATCATGACCTCTTAAAGCTAATATTTAGCATCATGACCTCTTAAAGCTAATGTTTAGCATTATAAGCTAATGTTTAGCATGATAACCTCTTAAAGCTAATGTTTAGCATCATGACCTCTTAAAGCTCATGTTTAGCATCACAGCATACTACAGTTCCATATCATAATCTTCTACTGTATATCATCACAGCCTAAACTTTCTAAACTTCCAACCTGCTCCTCATGGTAAGCATTGGAACCGGCTAGCCTCTGAACCAGCTGAGGCTAAACGGCCCAATTGTAGCTCACTTAAGCTAAGGCTTAGCATCCTAACAGGTTAGCGCCTGCTAGCACAGTGTGCCCCAGCAGGGGGCTGAGATAAGGCCTCTCTGTTTAGCGTACCGGGGGTGGAAGGCGCCACTGCGATGGGGGAGGCGGCTAAAGCGGCAGCGGGGGTCACGGGGGTGGTGGGGGTCTGGGCGGTGCTCAGCCTGGATGCCCCGCCCACCGACGGTGTAACAGCTGCTGATTGGCTACGGGAACTGGAGAGGAGAGAATAGTTGTAATAGTGGAGGTATGCAGTTGTGTGGGTGTGCTATGTAGTGGTGTATGTTGTAAATGTATATATATGAGTGAGTGAGTGAGTGAGTGAGTGAGTGAGTGAGTGAGTGAGTGTTCACCTGGATGAGGAGCTACTGGTGGCGGCTCCTCCACTGCCCAGCAGACTGGCCAGACCGGGTCCGGCCAGAGCCCCCAGACCTCCTGGGGAGAGAGACCGCGTTAGTGTGAAGACCCCTCAACACCACGGTTACCATGACCACTGGGGAGAGGGACCCTGTTAGTACTGGGGGGGGGGGGGGGGGGAAGGAGACCACCCCCATCACCACGGTCACCATGGAGACTCACCCAGGCCCCCGAGCCCTGCGGGTCCTATCAGCTGCATCAGCTGGTTGTGGCTCATGTTCCCCAGCAGGCTCTGCAGGCCCCCCTCGCCCCCCAGGGCCGAGAGCTCGTGGCTGCCGCTGGCCCCGCTGCCGGGGGCCCCCGCGATGGGGGGGTTGTTCAGGAACTCGTTGACCTTGCGGCAGTTCTCCTCGTCCTTGTCCGTCTTGGGCTCCTGGAGGTCAGAGGTCAGAGCAAAGGTTTGCACGACTATTCACGCTCGCCTGGGCTGCTTCTAGCTAACGGTAGCTAGGGCTAACGCTAGCCAGGGCTAACGCTAGCCAGGGTAAAAATTCTCCAACTACACGATTTCCACGGCAGGGCAAGTTCAACCCACCAGTGCAGGTGTGCGTTGTAAGCACTGCTATAGTGTGTTTAACTGTCTGAATAACACCATTTAAATAGAAAACAATGGGAGCACAGCAACAGTTCCTCCTCAAACCCCGCCCCGCCACTGACCTGCATCCAGAAGAACAGCCTCTTGGAGCCCGCCTTGAAGCGGAGCACGTAGACCCGGCCCGTGGTCACCTGGCTCACCCTCTTGAACTCACAGTCCTCTGGGAAGATGATCAGGTCCTGGAGGGGGGGGGGGGGGGGGGAAAGAGGATGTAAACCACAACACCCGACTACAGTCAGCGAAACACAACGGTAGTCCGCTGTAAGATCCACACTGGCCGGGGGGACTGCTAGCCAAGGCTAGCAGTAAAATAGCAGCAAGCAGAGCTAATGCTACATGACGACTCATGTTGTCTAAGATAACAAGCCAACAAGGTTGTTGTTGTCATTATGTGGTTTGTATTGTTAACCTGACTAATCAAGGATTAACAATTGTTACTACAATTTATAACTGGGGCGTTTAGCAGACGCTTCTACCCAAAGCGACTTAGAACGGTTCACACACACACTTTCATCCATTCATACACACAACAATTCATACACACAACAATTCATACACAATCAATCACCCATTCACACACACATCCATACACAAATTCCCTCATTCACACACACATCCATACACAAATTCCCTCATTCACACACACATCCATACACATTTAACCAAGTCACCCACACATTCACCAATTCACACACAGATTCATACACATTCACCCACACATTCATACACGCGCTAAAGTCAAAGTGCCGAGAGCGCTGCCACTGACGTCGTCCACGTTGCCGCTGGTGCGGTCCTTCCAGCAGAAGTGGATCAGGGAGTCGTCCGACTGCTGGACGTACACCGTGCCCTTCCTCTTGTCCGGGGTCACCGTGCTCCCCTTCAGGGTCATCTTGCCCGCGCGGAACTCCACCAGGTACTTGCTGGAGGTACCCCGGGAGCCGGAGACCAGGCTGGGGAAGAGAGCTCCAGACGACATGCTGAGCTCTGGCGGAGGAGGATAAAGAGGACGAAACACTGGTTAGTTCAACATGGAGGTGTCCGTTAATGACTGCCCCATAGGCACAGGATAGACAGGTTATTACATTTACAAATGGACACCTTTTCTAAAGATTTCATATCGGCAAACATCTACGTTGATACCGATATAACTGATCAAAATCAGCCAAACGTGAAAACCATGAGCTAAAAGGAACCAATTACCCTTAGGGGGAGGAGCTACTAACCTTTAAAGAATTTATATCGCCACCTCCACCACCTGATACCGATTTATCTGTGGTAGGCCAACATCAGTCGATAAAGGGTCGGTCGGGCTCTAATTATGTTCTTATTTTTCTGTGGTCTCTCTGTAGATGGACTCCAGTAAGATGTAACCTCCTACCAGATCTATCTCCCTCAGTAGCTGATAGAGACGCCTGCTAGCGGTAGTGTTGCAGAGATCCCGAAAAATCTGCACTAGAAGACCTGACAGCTAATGGGGAACTGGCAGGCACAAACACTGCTTTACTGCTGTTACATAACAGAAACCACAGGGTTACCACGGAAATCCGTGCTACTACAAGAACGTTGAAGAACTGAAGTCCAGTGAGAGAGTGGGTCTGAGCCAGAGGGAAGTGGTGAATTATGGGAAAGCATCCAACATTGTCAGAGGTCTTCTCTACAGGACACAGGGTGTCCTGTAGAGTAGATGAATAGGAGGACATTAGGCTTGCTATTGTCTAATATAAGAGAGTACTGCTTCATGCAGAGTCCCACTTTCCCATGCATTTCTCACAGGAAGAGACTGGATGTTGCAAGTCAGGATTTCTTTCACAACACGCACATTCGTTGTCTCTGGTATTAGAAGAGCCCACGTGACTGTTTCCCTTGGACCGGTGCTGCGATTCAGCTGGACCCAATCAGAGTAAGCCTAGTAGTTAAACAGAGCCTGGTGGAAAGCTAGTTCTAAACACACCGGTCACACAGATCTAAACATACTGATCAATGATGTAGTTCTAAACACTTGATCACTGGTATATATCCAAACATGCTAATGACTGTATAGATCTAGACACACACCGATCATCAAGATAAGATACAGATCCACACACAAAGAACATTGATCATTTGATATAAACACTGATCACTAGTATATATCTAAACCGGCTGAAGGTACTGGCCCAGTAACACAGTGGCTACTTTGTAAATGCAATGGGAAAAGTTGCACTGTGATTTCCTTAGTGTTGTGAGGCGAAATACCAGTATAATAAAACCATATTTTAAAGTTGTAGATATCTGATCAAAATAATTTTAGGTAAATCAAGAGCAAGACTTTGCATAAACAATAACTCTTCGATCTTATGAAGTACAAAGGAGACCATATTGATGGAGTTATAATGCGGTTATTAGAGGTACTAGCAGTTAGCTTCTGGGCTAGCCTGTGTCATGTCAGGCTAGGCTAACTTTAGCCCGTGACTTAGCGAGACTCGCTCATCAACCCAGAACAGGACCGTTTAACCCACTACGAGCTCAGCCCGTGAACCGGTCCATTCTTTATGTTTGCGACCCTCAATAAGAACGGAGCGGGCTCTACCTGACGTGTGAGCACGGTACCTTTAGTATCTGTCGAGAAGTTAAAAAGTTTTCTTTCTTCGGAGACAGGGACGCGACTTCCGGTTCTTCCTCCTCTTCTTCGCGGTTTGTAGTCCGTCGCAACCGGGCGCGGGCGCGTGCTCGTCGTCGGCGTCAGAACGAGCGCACGACCCGTCGTCGGGAGCGCGCGGATTGACAGTTCCTCCTCCAGCCGCGGCTCAGCAGTTGTTAGCGGTAGCTCCTCCGACACCTCCCGGGAATACAGGGCGTACATACGGACACATAACCAGGATGAGGACCGTCTGAAGAACGAAGCACACGCAGCGTAGCGCTAAAGGAAGACACAGTGCACGAATTTCGCAAGGAAAACGGTAAGAGGTGCACGAATTATTAACGACAGGCGGACCGTGTCGCGGATTAGTTAGCGGGCTAAGCGCTGGCTTTAGCCGGAGCAGCCGTATTTTATTATGGGGAGGCTAGCGGGGGGGAGGCTAGCGGGGGGGGGGGGCTAGCTGTGTGCTAGGCTAGCTGGTGTCCAGCCAACATGGATGCTGTGTTTTGTGTGGTGCGTTGCGCAGGGAGATTATCTGCTTTACCCGCGGCGGGTTGGTGCCCGGGGATAACGGTGTCCTCCGGGGTTTAGCGCCCTGTCTGGAGCCCCGTGCACGCGCTTCGGGGTAGGGGGTGGGTGCGGGTCGCCTCTCGAGTCACGACGCTCTGGTCGGTTCTTCTAGTTAACGGTTCACCATCATCCATGATGAATAACACACACCGGGAGAACTTCTCCGCCCCCCGGTCGTCCTGTCCCGTGTTTGATGTATTTATAAATGATTGGTAAGACCTGGCCAATGCAACGCAGAAGTGATGGTTTAACTCAAGTGCACGTTTTAAATGAAGGGTAATTCAAATAAAATAAAATAAAAATCGTAATCGGCCTACTGCAAATTCCAACAAAAACGTCATTGTGTCAGCAATTGATGTTTTTTGTCTTTGTTCACAATGATGTCATCAATGACTGCATTTCATTTATGGCGTTCAATTGTAGAGACACTGGGGGGCTGGTAGGACCACTATTACCTCATCATTAAGGCCTGGAGTAATTACCTTACTGACCAAGTCTCACCTTGGCCCGGTCAGAGAGAGATGTAGAGAGACAGAATGTCACAGAGCTGAGTTAATAGGTTATGTCAGAACTACAGGCAGGTGCTACAGGGACAGACAGATGGGGAGAGAGAAAGAGAGAGAGAGAGAGAGAGAGAGAGAGATTCTCAAGGACAGAAGACTTTTCAGTCCCCAGTTGTATTTCAGCAATCTGAGCTACGTACTGGTTACATTGGTCTGGTCTGTAACCCAACCAGATCTGGTTATTGATCTCTTTAATGGGGTGTTCTGACAGGCCTTCAGTAAGTCTTGTGCACCTATGGTTACAAGTAGAGCTACTCTATATACAGGCCGTACACGACGCACCGTTCCTTTAGCTCAGTGAAGCGTGAGTTGAGGTGTGATTTGTGCTGCACAATTAGAATCAGTAGCTTTTGTGTTCACTGCTAAAACGAGCTAGACTCCCATTAGCTGATTAAGTGGATTTGTGTGTGTGTGTGTGTGTGTGTGTGTGTGTGTGTGTGTGTGTGTGTGTGTGTGTGTGTGTGTGTGTGTGTGTGTGTGTGTGTGTGTGTGTGTGTGTGTGTGTGTGTGTGTGTGATGAATGGACACTGGTATACAGTAGTGTGTGTGTTCAGTGGTTACCGTCACGTTTGGTGGATGTGTCTCTGTACATCCTCACTCTCTAGGCTGCAGATTTGGACTTTGTTGTCAGATCATAGAAGAGCGAAGGCCTCTATATTCAGGTCATTGAAATGAGAGTTATTGGCTGTAAATTTGGATCCCATTCCGGCCTGAATGATGACCACGTACATGACAACACCAGAAGGTGTACATTAGATCAGTCATAATGCTTTCATTCTGAACTAGTTCTAATAGTACTGTTCATCATGTTTAGATCTATACTAGTGATCAGTGTGTTTAGATCTGTACTAGTGAACAGTGTTTTAGATCTGTACTAGTGAACAGTGCGTTTTAGATCTGTACTAGTGAACAGTGCGTTTTAGATCTGTACTAGTGAAGTGTGTTTTAGATCTGTACTAGTGAACAGTGTGTTTAGATCTATACTAGTAGTGATCAGTGTGAGTCTAGATCTATAATGGTGACCAGTGTGTGTTTAGATCTATAGTGATCACATGTCACCTGACAGGGTTGTGAGACAGTCATGTGACCTCAAGTCACAAGGACCTGTCAACAATTACCACTGCAACTTGAAAGTCTACCGTCGCATCCTTTCTCACTTCCCCTTTTCTCAGCTTTCCCTCTGTCTTATCATTCTCCTAAGTCCTCTTTTCTCAGCTTCATCTCTGTCGTATCATACTCCTCTGTCCCCCTCTCTGTCCCTTCCTTCGTCACTCTTCCTCTTTTTCCCCTCGCTCTCCTTTTTGTTTATTTTCACTGCATGACTCCATCTGTCTTTCATCGTTGCGGTCCTCGCCTGCCCACGCCTGGAACTAGCCCTCCACCCGGCTCTGTTTAACTAGGCTTACTCCGAGTGGGTCCAGCTGAAACGCAGCACCTGTCCACGGTCAAAGGGAAACAATCACGCTGGCTCGTCTAATACGAGAGACGGCTGAATGCGCGACTTGCATCCTCCACTCCCTTCCCGTGAGAAATGCGTGGGGAAAGTTGGACTCTGTGCGTATGAAGAAATACTCTCTTATATTAGACAATAGCAAGCCTGATGTCCTCCTATTCAGCTACTGCTGCTGCCCATCTGTCTTATAGAGAAGATGTTGGTTAATGTAGGATGTTTTCTCATAATTCACCACTTCCCTCTGGCTCAGACCCCCTCTCTCACTTGACTTCAGTTCTTCATCGTTCTTGTCGTAGCACTGATTTCCGTGGTAACCCTGTGGTTTCTGTTATGTAACAGCAGTAAAGCAGTGTTTGTGCCCGTCAGTTCCCCAGTAGCTGTCAGGTCTTCTACTGCAGATCTTTCAGGATCTCAGCCACACTACCGCTAGCAGGCGTCTATCAGCTACTGAGGGAGATAGATCTGGTAGGAGGTTACATCTTACTGGAGTCCATCTACAGAGAGACCACAGAAAAATAAGAACTAGAGACGGACCGATGTATCGGTCAGTTATATCGGTATCAGAACGTATGTTGGCCGATGGTGTTGATTTGTAAATGTAATAATAACCTCTTTATAAATCCTCCACTTTACCCTTTGAGCCTCTTAATGCTTTAACTGAGCATGTCCACGTAAACAGTAAACACTCACAACACCGTGTTCCAATACCCGTACTGTCCGTACTTACTAGCCAAATTTTAAGTACGTAGTACGTTCCAATTCAGATCTGGCGAAAAGAAGTATACTTCAAGGACCCGGATGTCGTACTCAAAACGGGCTAATCGTGAAGTGTGGATCGAAGGACACTTTCCGTACTCGACGGCAGCCATCTTAGCTACGTAGCGGAAGAGGCGGAGCCAGGCTGAGCCAAAGTCGCCGCATTTTCCACATAGCCTGCATTAATAGTCATTTTGTAGTTTTATAGTTTTTATAGCTTTTTATAGCTGCTAGGCGTAAAGAGTTCACCGTTCAAAGCGGGATGTTTATTGCGGGGGAGGAGCCACGGCGGCAGTCGTGATCGTAATTTCAAGTTAGTGCACCACAGAGTACTCGATTTGGAACAGCACTCACATCTGAAAAATTAACATAGTAGATAGTACGGATAGTATACTTCATTTAAGTATACTCATGGAAGTACGGGTATTGGAACACGGCACAGGTTTTACATCATGTTCTGTGTGGAGGTTAGTAGCTCCTCCCCCTACAGGTTATTGGTTCCTTTAGCTCATGGTGTTTAAGTTTAGCCGAATTTGCTGTGGACCGAAGCATTGCTGGAGGGTGAGCAGCCAATCACAAGGAGCTCCCAAAGCATGACACAATATATTGAAAGCGGCTGCTGTATCTATACAGTATTTTGATATCGGGCGATATATCAATATTGGTACATATATATTTTACCTCTGCATCATCCTCTAAAACCCAGCATCAGCCGTAGCAAACATCTTTTAGCTGTTGTTCCTGTAGCAGCTAGCCTAGCCCCCAGCTGTAAGATGGAATCAGGGATAGCTAGCCCAGCCCCAGTAGTGATATGGTGACAGCTGTGTTTACAATAGCAGTGTTGAGATCAAATTACCAGGCATTGATTGCCAGGCTATGCTGCCACCTGTATACCTGATCAATGAGCCTTTGTTGCCTGAAATAACTATTCTCGAGAGGGAATGAGACGACTAAATAATCTTTATTGAGGGATGAGAGCTATGTTCTCTATGAAGGGATGAATGCTTTGTTCTCTATGAAGTGATGAGAGCTCTGTTCTCTATGAAGGGATGAGAGCTATGTTCTCTATGAAGGGATGAATGCTTTGTTCTCTATGAAGTGTTGAGAGCTCTGTTCTCTATGAAGGGATGAGAGCTCTGTTATCTATGAAGGGATGAGAAATGGTTCCATTGTTTCCAAGGCGACACATCTAAACTCAATAGATAAGATTCACTTAGCATGTCATTCACGCCTATTCTATCACGACTGCACACACTCATGTGCACGGTGTCTGTGAGCATATGGTCACACTCACTGCTGGGGTGTTACCTACCCCTGTAGGCACACAGCACCTTGCTCTGAACAACACGCACTGTGATTGGCCACAGCTTCAGTAAGGCATCCCCTGATTGTTTAACGTAACGTGTCATGACAACACTGGGCTAAGCCCCATCGTAGTGGTGTGTAGTCTGCTGTGATTGGTTAATATGGGTCAGCCATAAACCAGTGTTCGGTCAGGCATATCATTGTGGCCATCTGGTGACACAGACACACACATACACACACACACATAGACACATGCATGCACACAAACACGCACAATATGATTCACCCCCCTCTAGGAGTATGAACAATATCTTATGCTGCTTATCTCAGACTCCTCCCCCACCTGTGCGGGGGGGCGGTGTTGAGATTAGCCCAGGAGCTTTAAGTCGTGAGCCAGCCTCTCTCCTGTGGGTCTAGCCTTGCTCATGTTGGGTTAGCCAGATATAGCAGGCCATAGTTGTTTCTCTTTCTTCCGACAAATGGCGTAAGTCGCTGTGGATAAACCGTCTTAATGCTAAATGCCCTGTGTGTAAATGATTCACTCTGCAGTACTGAAGCCAGCCTCCAGGGGCAGCATAGCGTCTGTACTGCAGTGTCACAGCCCTTTGATCCTAAAGGAAGAGAGAATGGTGGAGTCCAGCAGCTGTTACTGGGCTCTGGATCAGATTGGGATTGGTCATATTTGCTTCAGAGTATTGCACACACAGACACACGCACACACAAAGTAGGTGTGTGCACTGCGCACACACACAGGCACACCCCTCCTGTGTGTGTGGCTGTGAGGTTTAAGACCACTTTAATTCCTAGGTTCTCCTTCATCCCTCCCTTCCTCCACTGATCTGCCCTTTAATCTCCACACCGCTTCCTAGTTCCTGCTCGCTCGCTCACACACACACACACACACACACACACACACACACACACACACACACACACACACACACACACACACACACACACACACACACACACACACACACACACACACACACACACACACACACACACACACACACAGGCTTTCCCTCTTTATTACATTTATTGCAAGAGCAGTTCCAGAGCTTTATTGACCGAGGGAACGTGCATTATGAGCGTCGCGAGTCAAATTTGGGACTGAAACAAATAAACACATTTAATTGGTGTGATCAAAAAGCAATACAGCAACCGTGTTTAAATGAGACGCAAGTTAAGATCTAAAGATATTCTAAACCAAGGCTCAGTAGCTAAGCTACAAACAGTATTCCTCCAACATAAGACGGCACTTTGTTAGTTTGTTTTTTTGTTTATTTCCCCACTATCTGAATTCTAAGAGCTCTTTGGCACAAGGACTATACTAGATATGGCCGGCGCGGTTTAAATGTGTGTATCTCTCTCTCTGGCAGGCGCGGGCGAGCGAGGGAGTGATCGAGATCGGGACAGAGTGATAAAGAGAGAGCAGCATGGAGCAGCAGAGACAGAGGGCTCTGTCCACGTCAGGGGAGTCCCTGTACGTGGTGCTGGGGGTGGACAAGAACGCCACGCCGGAGGACATCAAGAAATGCTACAGGTGGGACACAAGACAGACACACACACTAGGGCTGAACGATCTATCGTTTTCGACCGAAAATCGCGATCTCAAGCATTACGATTTTGGGATCGTCAAAGCTGCGTTTAAAAAAAAAAAAAAAAAAATTAAAATTCTTTTTTTTAAATTCTTTTTTTAATATATTTTACAAAAGTGCAATTATTTTGATGCTGATGAGCCATTGAAGCAAGTTTACTTAAGAAAGAGGGCTCCCTTTTTATTTGACTTTTTTGGTTGTTGTTTCTTAGGTACTTGAATAGTCTTGCATTTGAAATCTGTTGCCAGCAGTTTTCATTATTGCATTACCTTAATGGAATTCATTGGTTATATTAATTTATACTGAAACTTGATTTAAAGAAAATAAATCGTGGTTGAAATCGAAACCGCAATCTCTACCAGAAAAATCGCAATTTCAATTTTTTCTTAAAATCGTTCAGCCCTAACACACACACAGACGGACACACACAAAGACACACGCATCAAGAAATGCTACAAATGTGACTCACCCTGTACACACAATCACTGCACACACTCCCGACACTCAACTGTATAAACAAAGTGTTTCAACAAATGCTACAGGTCTTACTCCCACAATACACACTAGGAATACACTGGCTTCACCATCACAACGTCCTGGCCGTAAGGCTCTGCTACAGTGCTTCTGGTCTCCCTCTCAGAAAAGGGACACTGGCACAATACTTTAAGGACAATTATAAAAGCAGCCTAGAGCCACGTCCCGCAGTGCTGCTAAACGTTGGCTCGCAGCGCCGACGTAGACTTCACTGCACCCTGACGTAGACTTCACTGATGACCGGGTGTGTAACGAAATGACCTGCTGTGTAACTGCTGCGTAACACGATGACCTGCTGTGCAACACGATGACCTGGTGTGTAACCTGTTGTGTAACACGATGACCTGGTGTGTATCTGGTGTGTAACACGATGACCTGGTGTGTAACCTGGTGTGTAAGACGATGACCTGGTGTGTAACCTGGTTACCTGCTGTGTATCTGGTGTGTAACCTGGTGTGTAACACGATGACCTGGTGTGTAACAAGAAGACCTGGTGTGTAACAAGATGACCTGGTGTGTATCTGGTGTGTAACACGATGACCTGGTGTGTAACAAGATGACCTGCTTTGTATCAGGTGTGTGACCAGGTGTGTGACCAGGTGTGTGACCTGGTGTGTGACCTGGTGTGTAACCAGGTGTGTGACCTGGTGTGTAACCCAGTGTGCTCCTGGTGTGTATCCTGTGTGTAACACAGGAAGCTGGCGTTGAAGTTCCACCCGGACAAGAACCCGGACAACCCGGACGCGGCGGATAAGTTCAAGGAGATCAACAGCGCCCACGCCATTCTGGTGGACAATACCAAGCGCAACATCTACGACAAGTACGGCTCGCTGGGCCTCTACGTGGCCGAGCAGTTCGGGGAGGAGAACGTCAACACCTACTTCGTGCTGTCCAGCTGGTGGGCCAAGGTGAGGGGAGGAGCACCACGTCATCTACACAACGTCTCTACAGGACCAGTTACACAACATTCATACACAACCTGTTACACACACCCAGATACACATAACCTGATACACATCAACCATTCACAACCAGATACGGATCATCTATACACAACCAGAGACAGATCATCTATACACAACCAGAGACAGATCATCTACACACAACCGGCTACACAACCAGATATACACAACCAGATACACAACAAGATACACACAACTAGATACACATAACCTGATACACATGGACTATACACAACCAGATACAGATCATCTAAACACAACCAAATACAGATCATCTACACACAACCAGCTACACAACCAGATACACATCTGGTTCAGTACTAGTACTCTCCACAGGGGGCATCGTCAGGGCACAGGGTTGCCCGAGACCCGGTCATTAATCAGATGTGGTATGTTCGGTATGGAGTTTGATTTGAACGGCCATCTATTGGCTCAAAGCGCCACCTAGTGGACGTTTCTCTAGCTGTAGTTTACTCTGCTGTACCTCTTGTGTTGTGTATGCATTGGGTCTCATGTGTGTGTATTGTGTGTGTGTGTGTGTGTGTGTGCAGGCGCTGTTTGTGTGCTGCGGTATTTCGACCGGCTGCTACTTCTGCTGCTGTCTGTGCTGCTGCTGTAACTGCTGCTGTGGGAAGTGTAAACCCCGACCCCCCATGGACCAGGAGCCAGAGTTCTACGTCTCCCCAGAGGACCTGGAGGCCCAGATGACCTCCGAGGAGAAAGGTGAGAGGCAGGGCCTGAACACACAACCCAGCGTCAGACTGACCCCCTCCCCAACGTTAGACCGACCCTCTCCCCTACGTTAGACTGACCCCCTCCCCAACGTTAGACCGACCCTCTCCCCTACGTTAGACTGACCCCCTCCCCTACGTTAGACCGACCCCCTCCCCTACGTTAGACCGACCCTCTCCCCTACGTTAGACTGACCCCCTCCCCTACGTTAGACAGACCCCCTCCCCTACGTTAGACTGACCCCCTCCCCTACGTTAGACAGACCCTCTACGTTAGACTGACCCCCCCCCTACGTTACGCTTACCCTCTCCCCTACGTTAGACCGACCCTCTCCCCTACGTCAGACTGACCCCTTCCCCTACGTTAGACCGACCCTCTACATTAGACCGACCCCCTCCCCTACGTCAGACTGACCCCCTCCCCTACGTTAGACCGACCCCCTCCCCTACGTTAGACCGACCCTCTACGTTAGACCGACCCCCTCCCCTACGTTAGACCGACCCTCTACGTTAGACCGACCCTCTCCCCTACGTCAGACCGACCCTCTCCCCTACGTTAGACCGACCCTCTACGTTAGACCTACCCTCTCCCCTACGTTAGACTGACCCAATCCTCTGCTCTCCTCGTGTCCCCAGATGTCGGAGGGGACCCCATCCTGGTGCAGCCGTCCTCCGCCACAGAGACCACTCAGCTGACCTCCGACCCCAAATACAGCTACCGTACTGACGCTTACTAACGCACACTTTAATCACACACTAGGGGTGTAACAGTTCCCGTCCACAAACCGTACAGTTTAGAACACGCCAGCCTTCAGCGGCATCATCATCATAAACAGCGATACTTTGTAGTAGCCGTCCTCCTATCCACAGCCAGGATCAGCGAGGATTATCCAACACTAGGGATGGCTGATCACTAGGGACTCTAAAAGGGACAGAATCACAAGTCTAGGGAGAGAGAGAGAGCAGCTGTTGGATCCCAGTGGCATTTCGGTCTGGGAACTGTGGGATCACTGGTCAAATGCCAGCGCTGGTCCCCAACCCTCACCTCCACTAGGGGAGACCTCCTTCAGAGCCCTTGACGCCACATACAAACACAACGCAAAACAAGTCTAAACCAAAGGCAGGAAACCAGCCAAGGCGCGGGGGTGTTCACACGACTGCCCTCTAAAGGCCTATTTTTAAGGCATATCTTTCTTTTTCATCCAAACATTTTTTAAAAGGTAAGACATACAAATTATATAAGTAAAGTACCAAATATACTCTCCCACATCAGGGCCCGGATATAAAGGTAAAGCAGTGAACCGTTACACCCCTTCTCACACTAGAACAAACCACTACCAGTCATCGTAACACACGTTCACTTCCAGGCCCGGTCACATGACCGCAGGCCTCGTTTTAACACCCCTGACCCCGCCCCCTGGACACTCAAACCCCAGGCATTGGTGCAAGCCAACGTTAGATACAAGTACGTTGAGCCGTAGAGAGATGAGCGTTCTTGGGACAATCACACAGGATCAGGCCTGGTGAAACCTCCTCTCTCCTGATTGGCAGAGGCCAGTGCCCAGCTCATTGGTCCTTTAGCACTGAGGGGCGTGTACATGCATACATTATTTGTTAGTTTGTGTGAGGCGGCGCTCTGATGTACATGTGGTGTAAACTTAGATTTTTAACCTGCTATCTGTGTTTGTTTTTATTTATGTTGTCATTGAAGGATGTCCATGTAAGGTTATGCTCTGTTGCCCAGGCGACAGAGCTGTTAACTCCATAGCGAAAAAACCTTTCCTTTGCTAAAATGCGCTTCCCGGACGTCACATCGTCCTGTTCTGAAACTTTGTAATTTCAGCGTGAAGCCAAGAACTGCGAGCCAGCGGGAGAACGTTCAACATGATCTTAAGAAGCTACCGCATGCTCTCTGTCGTTCTGCCGGCTTCACCCTGCTCCCGTTTCATTGGTGGTTGCTTCATGTTCCATGAGCCCAGCGACCAATGAAATCACCTTTCTTGTCCCCTTTCCTCCCCCCTCCCTGGGCTTTCGACCAATCGTACAACATGTCTGAGTGAATGCAACGTTAACTGGAATCAAGATGTTTTTAGCAACTTAAGAATTAAACGTAGGGTAAATAGCGAGCCTATGATAATATTGAAGCATTATTTAATTTATTTTTTTAATGTTTTTAAGAGAAGCGCTAGCTGAGATGTGTAGAGCCGTAGATGTGAATGAATCAGTGTTCTGTGTTCCTAGCATGACCTAAGCGTGTGGGTGTGTGCGTGTGTTTCCTGGGCGCCGGCCGGGTCGTGACCTGATGTTGTAAAATAAAGTTTTGATGCTTCAAGCCCGCGTTGGGTCACTGCTTCTCTTCACGCGTAGAACAAACACAGCCTGGCTCACTTCCACAGCATTTTAATCATCATTACATCAGAACAAATCCCCTCTCCCGCCCGCCCCCTCTGCCATGCATGGCGTCTGGTACGGGCTCTGCTCCTGCTCCATCTTAACGCTACAAAGCAACCTCCACCTCCCGCCACAAGGGGCAGCATCACACAACGCATCACTATAGAAAAAGAAAAGGTGTGTGGGGGGGGGGAAATCCGAAACCGAATTGCAAAGGTAAGAAGTCCGTTCAGTAAGTCCAGGAGGCAGCTCCACCGGGGGGGGCTAACAGAGGGGTCTCCGGGGGGGGGGGGGGGGTCTCCGGTTCGGGGGGTCTCACTGTAGCCGCTGGACGATGACGGCGTTCAGCAGGTTGGCGTCCTGCAGGGTCAGGGTCTCGTCGGTCAGCTCCCTGTTGGGGAACGTGGTCATCAGGACGAACTCGCGGGCCGCCATGGCCGGCCTCGCCGCCACCAGGAACTGCCGCACGTCGGACACCCTGCGGAGAGGAGACTTCCTGTTATTGTTCCCTTCAAAGTGAAGGTGGGGATTGTTACCTTGGAGGGTGGCCATGCCTGTCTAACCTCAGCTGAAACGAACGGGTGGAATCAGACGTCCAACCATAGTTTACACAGTATGGTGAAGACCCCAACTGTAGCTTTAGCTGCAGCTAGCGCGGGGGTAAAGACACAGCTAGATTTAGCTGCTGCGCTGAAGTTAGCGGTAGCTTTAGCTGCTGCGCTGAAGTTAGCGGTAGCTTTAGCTGCTGCGATGAAGTTAGTGGTAGGTATAGCTGCGGCTAGCGCAGCGGTGAAGTTAGCGGTAGCTTTAGCTGCAGATAGCACGGGGGTGAAGACACACGGTAGATTTAGCTGCAGCGATGAAGTTATGGTAGGTATAGCTGCGGCTAGCGCAGCGGTGAAGGTAGCAGTAGCGGTGGCTTTAGCGGGGAAGGTAGCGGTAGCTTCAGTTCACCTGTGGGTGTGGTTGAACTTGTGCACCAGGCGTCCTCCGTCCGCCAGCCGGATCTGGATGCTGGTGACGGGCTGGGCGGCGTCCAGACTGACGGAGGCGCTGGCCTGGGCCTCGCTGGCCACCTGGTCCGTCTGGGAGGCAGCCGGGACCACCAGGTCAGGGGTGGCGCTAGAGGGGACAAAGGTCATAGTGGTCAGGGGGATGGACAGTCTTAAAGGTCTCAGATACAAGGAGGGGCCGGCCATATCACCCCCGGTCCAGTCAGAGCGCGGCTCACCTGCCCAGCTTGTACCCCTCCCCTCCGAAGGCCCTGAAGGCGATCTTGGGTCTGACGAAGTCCTCGTCCCGGTGGTCCTCCATGTCCAGGTTCACCTGCCCCCCCCGGGCCCTCTGACGCAGCTCCAGAGGGATCTCCCTGTCGGGTGGACGTTACAGCAGTGTTACTCAACTGGTGGGTCTCGCCCCAAATGTGGGTCACGGACCCGTTTTGAATGGGTCACGGGAGTGTGTGCGAAAGAGTAGGCCTAAGGAGATTAACGTGCTTTGAATGCAGGGATGAAAGAATTTGTTTATGTTTAAATAATGACATTGTGTATGTGCGTTTACTAAGCCGTTTCCTGAGCAAAACATTTACTAGGTTTGAATTGTAGAAAAGTGGGTCGCGACTTAATGAACATGGTAAATTGTGGGCCCCAAGCCCAGAACAGTGGAGAACCACTGTGTTACAGTATACGTTACATACATTATACACTCAACTTGAACATGACCTATGGATTATGTACAGTATACTTCATCATGACCTATACATGCTACAAAAATACTCCATCATGGCCGATACAGTACTGACTCATGACCTATGGATTATATAGTATACTGTGACCTATACTCCATCATGACCTTTACGATACACTAATCTAACATGACCTATACATGAATACATTTGGTTACTGCCACATGATCAAATAAGACTTTACCTTTATTTTTCATAAAAAATAGGTAAATAAGTTTAAAAAAAGGTTTTGGTTGAACCCAGGAAGTGGCCCGTTAGTGAGACGTACCCCCTGCGGATGGACTCCAGGAACAGGGAGTTCCCCGGGTCGCTGTAGTTCCTCAGGTCGCCCTCGTCCAGGCTGAAGCCCGACTTCCACAGCTTCAGCACAACGTGCACCTGCCACACACACCCAAACACTGTTGCTAAGCAACCACGTCAATGTGCACACACACACACGAGACTACAGACAAGACCCGTCAACGAGCAGACTCACATCCTGCTGGCTGTTGGCTGCCCTCCTCTCTCCGGCCACGTAGGCCGACGCCTCCTCTGGCCCCGCCCCCAACCTGTAGCCGCCGCCCACAAACGCCTGGAGACACAGAACGCACCGTCGATGTCGTTCATAAACACCGACACGAGACAGACGCCGGATCGTTTATACATTCACGCAGCCCCGCTAAAGAACGCATCGCTGGCACTGTGTTGCTGTGAACGCGGGTCTGTTCCGTTGTTCGTATTAAAGCCAAAGCGACGTCGGCACTGAAGGCCAGAGCGGCGCGCTGACTGACCTTGGGTCTGCTGGACTCCCCGGGGCCGCCCCGGTCCAGGGGCACCGCCCCGTGCTCCTTGGCTCCCTTGAACAGGTCCTCCACCACCTCGTTGGAGCTCTTCTTCTTGGGCGGTCCCACGATCTGCTGCCCGCTGCGCTCAGAGCCCCCCGCGAAGAACCTGGGGGGGGGGGGGGGGGAGAGGTCAGAGGTCAGACCCAGCCCGCCACCACAGGAAAGGCGAGAGGTCACACCCAGGAACGCACCGGAGGAGAGGTGAGGTCACACCCTCCACCACCCGGCTGAACAGTGGTATATACACCACCCGGCTAACAGTAGCAAGGATTCTTTAAAGAGTCCTTCATCGTCCACGTTAACAGGTTGAAAACAAGCGGGAGGTTTGACACAAGAGTGGCAGGTTAACATCGGCAGGAAGGACATCATTACATCTTTACTGACAACACTGATGAAAGGGGCCAGGGTGAGGTGACCAGGGACTGGAACAAAGCCAGTTAGCTCCAGAACGAGTTCTAGCAGTATGCCATGACGCTGCAGAAAGCCCTGCTCTCTCACAGGAACGACAAACGGTGACTCTCCCATACGTAGCTACACTGAGCCAACACAGAATGACTCGTATACCTGGCTACACTGAGCTAACACCGCCAGAAGGACTCCTATACGTAGCTACACTGAGCCAACACAGAATGACTCCCACACTGAGCTAACACAACCAGAATGACTGCATTACCTAGCTACACTGAGCCAACACCACCAGAATGACTGCATTACCTAGTTACACTGAGCCAACACCACCAGAATGACTGCATTACATAGGTACACTGAGCCAACACCACCAGAATGACTCCTATACATAGTATGGATGGGTCAGAAATTCGATTATTTGTTCCAGAGGGTTTCTGGATTTCTAACATTTGGACCGTTAACACTTTTTCCCATTCAAATATAAAGTTTTTCACAAGCCATAACTTTGTTTACCTGGTAACGCCTGAGGGTTTGTCTAATACCTGGAACAATCATTACCTTCCCGTAAGGTTCTTATGCAACGGAAATGTTGTTGTTATGCAACGGAAATGCAACGGAAATGTTGCCAAGGTCCGTCCTATCCAGTAAATAGGACCTTAGCTACGACTTGGCAACAGGAGGTATTCTAGTCCGCTCAGCTATGAGCCAGAGAGCTAACGTTATGCATTGTACATATTTATAATTCGAAATTCGTCCCAGCCTCGTTTTGAAGACCGAATCATCGCGCCATTTGTTTCAATGGGATTCGCGACGGTCTATACTTTCAAAATAAAGTGTTCATATTTATAATTTGAAATTCGTCCCAGACTTTACACCACAGATACTATAGGGTTTATAGCATATCACCGCGTTTTCTGATTACAGTTTAATGCATTTTTCACAACAGACAATTTGACTGGCACTACTTAGAAGGTAGTTGTTTTTTTGCGTTGAAGGTATTGAGTGATTTCTTACCGATGATCCATGGCTGCCTTTGTGAATGTCGGCACACATCTAATAATCGATTATTCGTTCATACCACCCACTGATTATTCGACCATGAAATATTTGAGTTATTCACATCCCTAATACGTAGCTACACTGAGCTAACCCGTCCAGAAGGACTCCTATTCTGAGCTAGCACCACTAGAAGGACTCCTATACACTGAGCTAGCCGAGAAGGACCCCTATACGTAGCTACACCGAGCTAACACCACCAGAAGTCCTCCTATATGTAGCTACACTGAGCTAACACCACCAGAAGGACTCCCATAAAGAGCTGTATTGAGCTAGCACCACCAGAATGAAGGAACTCACCTCTCTCCCTCCTCTTCGTCGCTGTCGTCGTCGGCCTCGTTCATCAGGTCCCTGAGGGACGTCACTCTGGGCTGGACACTGGAGACGACACACGGGTCAGTTCAAGACTCTAGAGGCAGCTGTCATAGCATAGCAACACCTGTCGCTACAACTATCAACGGTATTAAATTCAGTGCATTACACGCAGTATGTACAGACGTAAACACCTTACCACCGAGAACAAAAGACGCACCTCTTGACTTGGAGGAAGTGAAGTGCGTGTTGGTGGTGGTGGTGTTTAGTGATGTTTGAGGAGGGGTGGAGGTGAGGGAGATGGAGGAGGACGTGGTGTTTAGTGATTGAGGAGGTGCGGTGGTGATGGAGGAGGTTGTGGTGGGGATGGAGGGGGATGTGGTGGTGATGGAGGAGGTGGTGGTAATGGAGGAGATGGTGAACAAGTTACCTGGGACCTGCCGAGCGGGACACGGAGGAGGCGCTCTCCGGCTGAGGAAGTGTGACGATGTCATCCTCTGCTCCGTCCTCGAAGAAACTCGCCAGGGCCAGCTGAGGAGAGAGTAGGTCATTAGGGTTCGATCCCAGCTGAGGAGTAATCAGGTGGTTAGGGTTCGATCCCAGGTGATGAGAGAACGGGTGGTTAGGGGTTTGATCCCAGCTGATGAGAGAACGGGTGGTTAGGGGTCGGATCCCAGCTGAAAAGAGAGCGGGTGGTTAGGGGTTTGATCCCGGCCGAGAGTTCCCGGGTTTGAAAGTACGTCACATACGCGTGATGTACATCATACAACATAAATGTACATGATAAGTGGTCTTAGGTGGAGACAGGAGCACAGCTACGGGACACTAACGAGAAGGACTGGTGATGGTGGACCAGGATGAAGGCAGAGCCCAGCTGTCAACAAAGAGTCCTCCTCATGATATCCGGACAGAGAGACAGACGAGCGGACCGACGAACTGCCGCCTCTACGCACTTCAGAGCAGCACTGCGCTGGAGGGGATGGCTTAATCAACTAACCCACTAGTCTCAGGGTTTAGTTAATACCGCTCTTTCGTGTGAACCGGGCTGTCAGCGGATCGCCAGGCCGGTTCCAGAAGGCCATTGTCTAAACGGTGACTTGCACAAATCACCGGCGGACCCGGCTAACGTTAGCCACATGCTATGGGGTTCCCCCGCGTCCGCACTGGTGTTTAAACCTCTGATTTAATTTAACTTCTCCACACAGTACCAGGGGAGAGGAGAGTCAACACGCACCTGTAGGTCCCACCCGGCGGACTCCAGGAAGAAGCGGGCTCTCTCCCCGTCCACATCTGTGATGTCGATAAACTCCCTAACAGAGTCCTCCTGGCTCGACATCTTGGATCTGTGCTGTGTGTAACCGGTCCGGCTGCTCCTGGGGAACATGAACCACCACGGGGTTCCTAGCACTTCCTTCATTTTCACTACATTTTTTTATCAATTATGTTTCATCACCCATCAATGTCTTGCATAAATACAAACGACTGAATAAAACATAATTATTAAAAACAGTACAATTATATTAATGTTTAATATCACTTCACATGTATTCAATCTACTTACCAAATAACACCAACGAAAAAAATGCCACAATATAATTTAGCTAGTTCGTTTAACCAATTCTGGTAATAACAAACATCTTCACCCTGATAAATTGAAGTCTGATTCGAGTGTTATACATTTATTGTCCACTTTGATTGATTGCAATGAGTCTCTTCGCCGACAGATGGCGTAGCAGTCAAAGCGTTACGGTAATTTGAAACTGAAAGAAGTAACACCGCTGATTAAAAAGGCTGATATTTTCCTCTCACAAATCAAAAAACAAGTTATGAATTCAATTCACAAAGAACAGATCCAAGCCGTTCAGAGTGTGTGATTAGATCACGGATGTCTGAATCATGTTATTCTAATTTGTATTTCAGCAGAGGAGACGAGCATAATATGAAGATTTCCCTTAATGCGTCATTCCCACCATCTGCTGAACTTAATACACTAAACTCAAAACACTTTTAATTTGTAGACTGTTGTAGTAAATTAGCCTTAAAAGCATGATGTGTGTGTGTGTGTGTGTGTGTGTGTGTGTGTGTGTGTGTGTGTGTGTGTGTGTGTGTGTGTGTGTGTGTGTGTGTGTGTGTGTGTGTGTGTGTGTGTGTGTGAGAGAGAGAGACGTGTGCGTGTTTGTGACGTGTGTGTGTGTGTGTGTGTTGGTCCTAATATAGGACATGCCATGAAACCGGTCCCAGTCTACTTCAGGCAAATAATGCCGTCTGACAGCATCTTGGTTTCCCATCGAATACATAATAACAATGGAATTAATCTGATGGTTGCCCAGGGAAACTAGAATCACACAACCCCACTCACAGATATTTAACCCTAAACCATAACTTAACTACCCCAACCCCCCTAACCCCTCAACCCTAACTCATCCACCCTAAGCCTTCAAATCTAAACCCATCCCAACCCACATAAAGCCTAACCAGTCAACTGGTTGCCCATCTTCCCTGTTCCATCTACAGTCCATTCAACCATTTAACCATTCTTCCATTCAACCACAGCTAGCCACCCATAACCTCTGACCGCGAGAAACCATTAACAGCCACGACAGAGCCAACAGGGAGGTGTGTTTCTCGGAAGAATGCTGGAGTTCTGGTCCTGCCGTTGGCTCGTCTCCACGGATTAGGGATGATGGAGAACAAAGCTTCTCTTCCCTTCACAGAGCACCATCTGAGCCTTCATGAGCAGAACAGAAAGTAAACCGATACGGTCTGGTGCAAAACATCCTCAACATGCCTGAGGTTAGAGACACAATGTCCTAAGCTACTGTGGAGAGGAGCAGGGGTTCAACCGCACGTTCCTACTGTTGTATACTGTTATGTACTGTCACTGTTTTGATATTATGAAGGAAATTAGCCTCACATACAGGTTAACGGTACAGCAGCAGCCCACCAAACACATACACACACACACACACACACACACACACACACACACACACACACACACACACACACACACACACACACACACACACACACACACACACACACACACACACACACAGACCTCACACGACACACATACACAAACACACAGTAGCTGTGGCGTACGCAGATGCACACACCTATTGTGTGTGTGGCAGTGAGGTCTAAGAACGCTTCAACTCCAGCTTTCTCCTTCCTCTTTTTCTTTCTCCCCTGATCGGTCACATGGTCTTTTCTATCACCTAACTACAACCCGAGCGACTTTGTTCTGCTCCAGTAATTGAAATGGAATGCAGCCCGTCCGGCTGATCGCCCTGCCTGCCGGGATGCCCTGCGGAGTGCGATCACGTGTTGTCTCAGGGCGTCTGTACATACCAGCGTCTGCTCCGAGTACCAGTACAACCCTCACGCTCTTTCTTCACCTGCCTGGAGCCAAACACACACACACAGGAGGCTGGACTCACTCCACCCTGACGGTGACGGTGCTCGGTGCCTCAGAGAGACCTGGTGGGTGACGGACACCCGACAGACCCTGAAAGACCCCCCCCCCTGGACCCTGAAAGACCCCCTCACCCCGTCATGGCCCTGTCCAGACCGGAGCAGCTGCTGGCCCACGAGCTGAGCTGCCCCATCTGCCTGCAGATCTTCTCAGACCCGGTGCTGTTGCCCTGCGGACACAGCTACTGTCTGGCCTGCATCGGTAAGACCCTGGTCAAGGGGCCCCAGGGAGGGGCCCCCACCGCCGACAGGGAGCTGGCCCCAGAGGCCCTTATGCGTTGCCCCGAGTGTCGGGAGGAGTTCAAGGGACTGGAGACGCTGAGGAGGAACTTCAAGCTGTGCGGCATCGTGGAGGGCTACCGCGCCACGGTTAAGGAGGAGCAGGGGCCCGGGGCCAAAGAGGAGCCAGGGGCGGGGGCCATGGAGGTGCACGGGCCCAAGGAGGGGCGGGGGCCCAAGGAGGAGCAGGGGCCAGGGGACAAGGAGGAGCAGGGGCCTGGGGCCGAGGCTGCGGCGAGGGCCAGCCCCGGTCTGGACGTGTTCTGCGACCACTGCATCGAGGGCTCCGTGCGGGCGGTGAGGACCTGCCTGAGGTGCGAGGTGGCTCTGTGCGAGCGGCACCTGCAGAAGCACCAGGAGAAGATCTCGTTCAGGGGCCACGTGCTGGTGGCCCCCCAGAGGGAGGTGGTGCCCCAGGCCTGCCTGCGCCACGGGGCTAGCCTGGAGTACTTCTGCTCCAGCGACAGCCTGCTGCTGTGCGCCAGCTGCCTCCTGGAGGGCTCCCACCTGAACCACGACCTGCTGAGCTTCGACGTGGCCGAGGAGGAGATGAGGCGGGCGCTAGAATCCCGCAGCAAGGTGGGTGGGAACGCCGCCGCGCTCCGGACGAGCGGACCGGACGGGAGTCAGGGTGGGAACGTTGACGGACGAGCGGGGAAGAGGGTAGAGACAGATGTCACAGAGTCATGCTGGAGGAACGGCAGATTCCAGGGAATGATAATGAATGGAATAGTCTCGTAGTTGTTTTAGACCGAATGTTGACAGTTTTTGAAGTTTGTACAGTATGATGCCCATAGACAGAGCTGCGTTTTTTTTATATAGTTATTATGTTTATTAATATTTGACAAAGCAAGATTGTAGTTCTGTTTGTGTTGATGGTTTTGTAGTGATTGAACTTCTGTTTGTATCGTCTGTGTTATGGGCATTGTAGTTCTGTTTGTATTGTATGGGTAATAGGCATTGTAGTTCTGTTTGTATCATTGGTGTTATGGGCCTTGTAGTTCTGTTTGTATCGTCTGTGTTATGGGCATTGTAGTTATTTTTGTATTGTTGGTGTTATGGGCATTGTAAATCTATTGGTATCGTCGTCGTCGGTGTTATGGGCATTGTAGTTCTGTGTGTGTTAGTGGTGTTATGGGCATTGTAGTTCTGTGTGTGTTGGTGGTGTTATGGAAATTGTAGTTCTGTGTGTGTTGGTGGTGTTATGGGCATTGCAGTTCTGTTTTGTGTTGGTGATGTTGTGTTGATTGTAGTCCTGTTTGTGCAGGGGGTTATGGTAATTGTAGTTCTGTTTGTGCAGGGTTGTCATGGTATTTGTAGTTCTCTGTGTTGCAGGGTTTTGTGGTATTTGTAGTTCTTTGTTTGTGCGGGGTTGTCATGGTATTTGTAGTTCCCGGTGTTGCGGGGTGTTGTGGTAATTGTCGTTCTGTGGGTGCAGGTGATGTTGTGGTATTTGTAGTTCTCTGTGTTGCGGGGTGTTGTGGTAATTGTAGTTCTGTGGGTGCAGGCGATGTCGTGCCAGCTGCAGATCACAGGGGGCCTCCTGCAGAGAGCGGCGGAGGAGCAGGGAGCCTCGGAGGCGGTGGGGGAGAAGCTGGTGTCCCGGGCCGCCAGCCTCATGGACAGCATGGCCGCCCTGGTCCAGAGGTCAGCAGAGACCAGGATGTAGACAGGGTCAGGACATTAGACCCAGGATGTAGACAGGGTCAGGACATTAGACCCAGGATGTAGACAGGGTCAGGACATTAGACCCAGGATGTAGGCAGGGTCAGGACATTAGACCCAGGATGTAGGCAGGGTCAGGACATTAGACCCAGGATGTAGACAGGGTCAGGACATTAGACCCAGGATGGAGGCAGGGTCAGGACATTAGACCCAGGATGTAGGCAGGGTCAGGACATTAGACCCAGGATGTAGGCAGGGTCAGGACATTAGACCCAGGATGTAGGCAGGGTCAGGACATTAGACCCAGGATGTAGACAGGGTCAGGACATTAGACCCAGGATGTAGGCAGGGTCAGGACATTAGACCCAGGATGTAGGCAGGGTCAGGACATTAGACCCAGGATGTAGGCAGGGTCAGGACATTAGACCCAGGATGTAGGCAGGGTCAGGACATTAGACCCAGGATGTAGGCAGGGTCAGGATTTTTTAAATTTTAACTGAAATCAAATGAAACGGAAAACTTTGAAAAAGCATGACGTATTTGTAACATGACAGTAACACATGAAAAACAGTTAAGTTTAGCTTAATTGTGTGCATAAATATGGCCATTACAGCAGATGGTACCGGACAGATATACACACATAAGAACATAAGAAATGCAAATGCAAAAAAGTTCTGTTGGCTAAACCTTTCTGACCATTGGACTACCATGTCGTTATAGACAGTATGCTTTATTCTTCAGTCTAAACATTGTTGAACAGAAACACGACTAAAGCCTCAGGCGTCTGTGACACCAGTGCAGTGCTTGTCCTCTGTGCACGGTGAGAAGTTAAGGGCTTCCCTCAGGGGGAACGAGCACTGTAGGAGGAACGAGGAGGAGGTTGGGTGGTCAAGGGTCACCTGGTCAAGCCTCGTAACGTACCGTCCGTGACGGTCCAGCTACGCTGACGCCTCGTCTGCCCTGGCCCCCTGCAGGTACAGAGAACGTCTGAGCTCCCTCCTGGAGGAGGAGAGAAGCTTGAGGAGGTGCAGCTGGCAGCAAGGCCTAGCCTCGCTGGGAGAGCAGCAGCACACCCTGCAACAGGCCCAGACGGAGGCCAGCCAGGCCCTGAGCGAGGCCGACAAGTGCCTCTTCGTAAACAGGTGACCTCCAGGACCTCCAGCGGTTCATTCGACCAGTAGATTGTGATGGAACTTGATGCAGCTCTGAAAACAAGAGGCTAGACACGATGATGTGGCATACATGCATGGCATACAACAGAGGGCATGCCTTATGTACTGTATATATTGAATCACATCAATGTATGTATAGATAGTGGAAGTGGGTTGAAGAGGGGAAGGAAGGACATAAGGTTTGGCAAAGCATTAGAGGCAGCGGTTTTATAACAAATACTGTCTCATACCAGTGTGATGGGGATGTGAATGTTGCAGTTGGAGTGAAGTTATCTTCATTCCTCCAGTTATTACCAGAAAACATTTGTACCTTAGGAATAAGATGATTGCTTAGAACCGAAAGAGCTAACCAGTGAACCAGCGTTGGTGCAGTGGTGAGCAGAGCAAAACTGAGCAGGGTCTGTCCCCCTGTTCCTGAACAGGTTCCTGGGTCTGGAGCCCCAGATCCGGGCGGCCCTCAGCCCTTCCTTGGACGCGAGCACCCAGCTCCCCTCCAAGGCCCCGCTCAACTTCCAGAGGCTGCAGGCGGGCCTGCGCGGCCAGGACTTCCACGGGGAGATGATCCTCCTGCTGGACTCCCTCCACCTGGCCCTGAACCCCCTGGAGCTCACCTTCAACCCCCACACCGCCCACCCCAGCCTGCTGGTGTCCAACGACCTGCGCACCGTGCGGGCCGGCCCGGCCCGGCAGCCGTACGGCGAGCACCCCGAGCGCTTCTCCAGCGCCCCCCAGGTGCTGTGCAGCCAGGGCTTCTCGGGGGACGAGCACCTGTGGGTGGTGGAGGTGGGCGAGGGCAGCATGTGGTCGGTGGGGCTCAGCTACAAGAGCCTGCCCCGCCGCGGCGACCACAGCCGCCTGGGCCACAACAACGTGTCGTGGCGCCTGCAGTGGAAGAACCGCAAGCTGACGGCGTGCCACGCCTCGGCGAACGTGGCGCTGGCCGAGCACGCCGGCGGCCCGCCGCGGCGCGTGGAGGTGGCGCTGGACTACGCCGCCGGCTCCGTGACGTTCCACAGCGTCAAGGGCCCGCGGGAGCACCTGCACACCTTCAGGACCACCTTCCGGGAGCCCGTGTACCCCGCCTTCAGCCTGCACTCCAGCACCCCCGAGTCCTGGATCACGCTGCAGAGCGGGATGTAGGCCACCCGCCCGCCGGTAGCCCAGCATGCACCCTGGCTGGCTGGCGTCGATGGAGCCGCAGCGCTGAGCGCCGGGCGCTCTGTCTCTGTGCGGGTCAACACCATGGTGTCAGATCCAGTGGTGTGTCTAGCCGGGGCTAGGGGACGCCATGCACTGTTCATCCCGAAACCTTAGAGGGACGTGATGGTCCTCTACTAATAGCAGGGAAGCTAAGCATCCTTGGGCAAGAAACCTTAGCCCACACCACCACCAGTATCTGTACTGTCTAACCCCTACCTGCTCCTTAATGACCTGTCTCTGTACTGTCTGACCCCTACCTGCTCCTTAATGACCTGTCACTGTACTGTCTAACCCCTACCTGCTCCTTAATGACCTGTCTCTGTACTGTCTAACCCCTACCTGCTCCTTAATGACCTGTCTCTGTACTGTCTATCCCCTACCTGCTCCTTAATGACCTGTCTCTGTACTGTCTAACCCCTACCTGCTCCTTAATGACCTGTCTCTGTACTGTCTAACCCCTACCTGCTCCTTAATGTCCTGTCTCTACTGTCTAACCCCTACCTGCTCCTTAATGACCTGTCTCTGGACTGTCTAACCCCTGGCTGCTCCTTAATGACCTGTCTCTGTACTGTCTATCCCTACCTGCTCCTTAATGACCTGTCTCTGTACTGTCCAACCCCTACCTGCTCCTTAATGACCTGTCTCTGTACTGTCTAACCCCTACCTGCTCCTTAATGTCCTGTCTCTACTGTTTAACCCCTACCTGCTCCTTAATGACCCGTCACTGTACTGTCTAACCCCTACCTGCTCCTTAATGACCTGTCTCTCTACTGTCTAACCCCTACTTGCTCCGTAATGACCTGTCTCTGTACTGTCTAACCCCTACTTGCTCTTTAATGACCTGTCTCTGTACTGTCTAACCCCTACCTGCTCCTTAATGACCTGTCGCTGTACTGTCTAACCCCTACTTGCTCTTTAATGACATAGACATCCTACACGTCGTTAAAGACAGTACAGTACAGAGACTCTATGTACTGTTAGAGCAGGGGGCAATACTAAAATGACAAGCACAATAATTGATATATACACAGGAACCAAGTCAATAAAGATGCATGGAATGCATACATATCTGTTTTAATGGATCGTGTGCTCCAACTTATTACAAACGTTATTGTTTGTGTTGAACATTGCAAGTTAAGTGGACCCAGGGTGAGGTGCTTCATGGACACACAAGTTCACTGACCTTCATGCATACTCCTTAGAACACAGGTCTGTGTTTAGCCTCGACACACAGGAGGGTTATATTTAGTCTACACTATTTGTTGCCAAAATTCCAATTTGTGTGCGTGTGTTTGTGATAGAAATAGAGTGAGAAAGAATTGTGTGTGTTGTTGTGTGTATGTGAGTGTGTGTGTGTGTGTGTGTGTGTGTGTGTGTGTGTGTGTGTGTGTGTGTGTGTGTGTGTGTGTGTGTGTGTGTGTGTGTGTTCTGTTTATTCACTGACTTTACAGAATTAAGAGAGGGTTACACAGATAAAAAAACCAAAGTCGATAGTTCCCCTGTACTGTAATCCCCTGTAGTATTCCTTTTCAAAAGAAAGTCCCAAGAAACCCATTTATTCCATAATCCCCTCAAAATAAATCATATTTAGACATTATTCAGATATTTGGTTTCACAGATAAGACCATAGCGTCTTCAGAATGACTTTTATTCTCTTAAGAGCGCTGTGTGCGTTTCATACCCGATAGGGGGTTAGCTTCGTAACAATCTGGCAACACGGCGACTCCAATCTGTCAGAAATCCTCCTGGAAGGCTAGCGTCACCTGGCTACACCGGTCTATTCTAACATCATCCGAGTGCACCTCATCGTCCTATACACGAACCTCGACCAGGACATGGGGTCCGCTGAGAGTAGCACCAGGAGGGTCTCCTTCGGAGTGGACGAGGAAGAACGGGTCCGGATCCTGAGAGGGGTCAAGGTAAGCTAGCTAGCAACAGCTAGCATCGGCTAGCATGAAGGATGCTGCTGCTCTGAGGACACAACGCCTGGGGACGGACCTCAGTTCTAAGTGAACCGTGTACTGTCACACATCATTATTACTAGATAATACACGAGTTACTGATGTTGCTTACATTCAAGCCTTTAACAAAGTAGATATACTTTGTTATGATATGGTATGAAGGTATGTCTATTCTATTGATCTTAGTTAGCTACATAATATTGTAATATGCTCTTAACTCTTATGTTAACTCCAATAAAAACAACACATACGTAACATAATTTGACCCATTGAGTCAGAGAGGAGGCAGCATCATACATGAGGTCCCACTAAGCTCAGCTAATGTACTGGGATCCTACCTGTGGTTCATGAACCTATGGGGCCCAGCCCAGCCTGTAGTTAACGCTGTAGGCTTCCTTTATACTGTAGAGGTGAACTGATAGACACAGCGTCACTTCTCTTGCCCCACCGCATGTCTCGATGGTCTGGTCCTCTAGCTGACAGAGGACGTTCTTCAGAGGATGAGAGGGGTGGCCAACATGGCACCCAGCCCCCCTTCAACCCCCACGGCTAGCAGCCAGCCAGACCCAGCCAACAAGTCCAAAGAACCAGGTGAGAAAACATTAGTAGTGGAACAGTCAACCAGCACCAAGAAACACAGGGGAAGTACTGTATACAGTAGTGACACACCTGGCTACTCGAGTGTTATACAGAGGGATGAACTGTATCCTAAAATGTCGCATTCATCTTTAATTCTGTGGCTCGCAGTTTGGTCAGTCCGCGGGCCAAACTAAAAGCGGTCGTTTCTGTGGCCTAAATCCTCTCCATCCTCCATGTTGTGCTGTGGGACCCAGGCCCCTCCAGCCGGCCCAGCCCAAAGCCCGCTCCCAGGCCACAGCCCGCCCCGCAGCCCCCTGCTCAGCCGGCATCCCGCCCCACCAGCCCCAAGACCTCCAGGACCGCCAGCCCTAAGCCCACCCCTAACGCTAACGCTAATGCTAGCGCTAGCGCAGCGGAAGAGAAGAAGAGGTGGGTAACGCGTAGTCAGCTCGCTCCCTGTGGTGCTGCTTATTCTGTAAATCTGTACTGCTCAATGTTAATAACAGTGACAAAGTAAGCATCACTGTGATTTGGACAACCCTGGTACGAGGTGGAATACTGCCCTCTTGTGGACTGTTTGTGGAACACACTTTGTGTGTTTTGAAGTGCAGGATGACTTTCCCTGATGTAGCCTCACTGTGTGTGCGTGTGCGTGTGCGTGTGCGTGTGTGTGTGTGTGTTTGTGTGTCTCCCCAGGTACGAGCGACAGCAGCAGATCATGGCAGAGGAGTTGGCCAAGGTGGCGAAGAAGGAGCGGGAGGCGGCGCGTGAGGAGATGAGCGCAGTGCTGAGGGGGGAGCGGCTGATGGCCTTACAGGAGAGCGAGAAGGCCCAACAGCTGGTACGTCAGTGGAGGTGTTCTCTGCCAGGGTTTCCCGCAGCACTTTACAGCTTAGGCGGCCGCCGTAACAACACAGGCCTCCTGCCTTAAATATGATATCATTTTTTTTTTATAAAAGAAATATATATATACTAGTGCTGTCAAGGGATTAAAATATTTAATCGCTATTAATCGCATCAATGTCATAGTTAACTCGCGATTAATCGCGAGCAATTGCGACTAATCGCAATTCTTTTTTCTATGCTAAATATCCCTTGATTTCTTTGTCCCATAATTTTATCAACATGGAGAAGTGCATCGGCTTGCCTTGTGCAAATGTTTTTTTTATTGATAACAACATTGGCATATACTGATCAAAACAGGACGATACAAAAAAAAAAGCCTATAGTGCAATTAAACGATGAACATACAAACATACTGCCTTGAACATAGCAGTCAGGCTACTGCTTCTGTTGTTTTGAGCCAAAAAAAAAAAGAAAAAAGCACTAACATATATATAATGTTAATATTATACAAAAGTATAACATAATCAAAAAAACGTAATTTACTCTCTGTGTATAGATCAGGCTGCATGCAACAGCCTGCATGAAAATAAGCATAAATCGCCCACCTGTAAAAGAATACACCCCCGCCCCCCCAAACCCCCCCCCCCCCCCACACCTTTACTAACACATTTTCGGCCGTAAACCCTGCTCAGCCTCACCTCAACATGCACTGCACCCTCCACTAGGGGGCGCTGTACAGGCCCTGCGTCGACTTGACCATGAATTGCTAAAGTGTTTATTTTCTGTGGGGATTCACGCACAGTCGGATGTTCATTCAAACTCGTTGTACCGGTGACGTCAGCTCGGTACCGTGTTCACGGGAGTTTGAAGATGGCATTCAGAGCATTGAGCAGCCAGCATGGAGGTCTGTGCACAGAAATGGAGCCTCGAGAGTTTCTGACCCAGATTTCCTGAAGAGAGTAGGGCTGTCTCCCCCCTTCTCTTCTCCTTTTCCTCCTCTCCCCTCCCCATGTCTCCAATACTCTCCTCTCCTCCCCTCCCCCTCTCCTCTCCCCCTCTCTCCTCTCTTCTTCTCTCCTCCCCTCTCCCCCTCTCCCCCTCTCTCCTCTCTTCTTCTCTCCTCCCTTCTCCCCCGCTCCCCCTCTCTCCTCTCTTCTCCTCCCGTCCTCTCTCCTCCCCTCTCCCCCTCTCTCCTCACTTCTTCTCTCCTCCCCTCTCCCCCTCTCTCCTCTCTTCTTCTCTCCTCCCTTCTCCCCCGCTCCCCCTCTCTCCTCCCGTCCTCTCTCCTCCCCTCTCCCCCTCTCTCCTCACTTCTTCTCTCCTCCCCTCTCCCCCTCTCCCCCTCTCTCCCTCTGTTCTTCTCTCCTCCTCTCTCCTCCCCCTCTCTCCCTCTCCTCTTGCCTTACCCCCCACCTCACCATGTGGTACTACAGCTCTACTACTCCTCCGTGGTAAACAGTGGTGGGTGGGAGGTGTGTGTGTGGGTGGTGTGTGGGTGGAGGCTGAGACGTGGTCTTATCAGGCCTCCAGCACGCCCCGTGAGTTAATGAGAGGCCTGGGGGAGGGCTGGCGAGGCCAGGGCGGATCTTCACACACAGACACCCCCCCCCCCCTCCAGGCCAAGCAGTAATTACTGCTCCCAGGAGAGAGTGTATGTGTGCGTGTGTGCATTTGTGCGTGCGGGTGTGTGTGTGCGTGTGTGTGTGCGCGTGTGTGTGCCTCTGGTCACTGTGCTTACAAATTAAAAATAAATGCATGCAGCCTTGGAGTCTGGGCAGCGATTGGCGGGTGAATGGTAACCATAGCGACGTTGTTGTCAAGTGGCGGGGACAGAGCGCCGTGATGGGGCTGCAGGACTCCCCCCCCCCCCCCCCCCCCCCCCCGCGCTGACGGAGCGTCCAGGCACGCCCTGCTCCCACCTAGGTGGAGGTGTGTGGAGGGCTGGGGGTCTGCAGGTGGGGTTGTACGTGGTGGGATGCCTCCGCTCCCTCGTGCTCCAGCCAGCTCCCCGCTCTGTACCCCCCTGTCCGTCTCCTGTCCGCCCCGGGGACGATGGACAGTTGGCGGCGAGTCTTCTGCATATTAATTTCAGCGTGGAGGGGGGGGGGGGACAGGAGGGAACAGAGGAGACACTCGCACACAAGAAGATCTATTCGCTCTTTTTCCCAGAACAATTAGAAAAACCCATTTTACCGGGCCGGCCTTTCACCCTCTCTGTGGGCAGCTGCCAAGGGCTCTCCATCCTCCCTCTCTCTCCCCCTCCATCTCCCCAATCCCTCCCTCCCTCCCCCCTGCTCGTCCTCATTGGGGGGGGGGGGGGGGGGGTCTCTCACTTAGAACCTTGAATCAGCGTTAACGGGGCCGTGGGCTGACTCAGCACTCAGAGGCTGCGATGGAGTTTTTTCCGCCGTTAACGACACAACGTATAAACCCAGAACACGTGTCCTGACCTCTGCAGCGTACTGGAGGCTGGAGAGGGGACAGTACGGACCATGTCATTAAGGAGAAGGTAGGGGTTAGACAGTAGAGGGACAGGTCATAAAGGAGCAGGTAGGGGTTAGACAGTACAGAGACAGGTCACTAAGGAGCAGGTAGGGGTTAGACAGTACAGAGACAGGTCATTAAGGAGCAGGTAGGGGTTAGACAGTACAGAGACAGGTCATTAAGGAGCAGGTAGGGGTTAGACAGTAGAGGGACAGGTCATTAAGGAGCAGGTAGGGGTTAGACAGTACAGAGACAGGTCATTAAGGAGCAGGTAGGGGTTAGACAGTACAGAGACAGGTCATTAAGGAGCAGGTTGGGGTTAGACAGTAGAGAGACAGGTCATAAAGGAGCAGGTAGGGGTTAGACAGTACAGAGACCGCAGGTAGGGGTTGAGGGGCCACCTTAACTCCATCAGATTAGCCTGAATTAATTTGATTCTTTAGCATGCAAGATGGAGCTACTTGTTTGTGTCTCTCATTTTAGATGTGGATTCAATATCTTATCCATATTTATCCATTTCGTTTTTTGGGGCCAAATGCATCATATCCCAGCAGTCCCAGCGGTGTCCACTAGATGGCACCACAACATTCTCTGAACTTCCCTCTTTCCTCAAGCTTTGTCTGCAATGCAAAACAAATCGGCATCGTTCAATTTAACTACTGCCCAATCAAGCCAAAATGTGCCATTTCCTCCCGTAGAGACTCGTTACCTTCAGTAACTTAGCGGGGAACAGCAGCCAGCTCAGTGCACCACAACGGGACAATTCACATTTCATCAGTTACATTTAGAAGGTGAAAGATTAGCCAAGGTCCTCTCTGCCAAAGTCATGCATGTCCTCTTTTCTCCTCATTCCCTCACCCCGTCTCTGTCCTCTTTAAAACGTGTGCGTGCACCGTTCACAACAGCACATACCGCGCGTGTGTGTGTGTGTGTGTGTGTGTGTGTGTGTGTGTGTGTGTGTGTGTGTGTGTGTGTGTGTGTGTGTGTGTGTGTGTGTGTGTGTGTGTGTGTGTGTGTGTGTGTGAGATAAGCCCAGCAGCAGGTGTATCAGTAATTGTGATCAGCAGCGGCTGACATGGTTCTGCATGTAAAGGTATTAGTCTGCCTGGGGGTCCATTCTATCTGATCCCATCGTGCTCTCCCCCCCTTCACTCCCCCTTCCACCCTGCACTCCCCCCTTTCCACCCTGCACTCCCCCCTCCACTATGCTGTAACCCCTTCACTCACCCGCTACCCTTTACTCACCCCTTTACTCACCCTCGACCCTGATCACCCCCCCTGCCATTCTTCACTCCCCCCTCCACTCTGCTCTCACCCCTTTACTCACCCTCGACCCTTCTCTCTCCCCTTCACTCTTCACTCCCCCCTCGACCCTGTTCCCCCCCCTTCACTCACCCCCCCCCCCCTGCTCCCACTCATTTGTCAGTCTCTCTCTCTCTCTCTCTCTCTCTCGTTCTCTCGTTCTCTCGTTCTCTCGTTCTCTCTCTCGTTCTCTCGTTCTCTCTCTCTCTCTCTCTCTCTCTCTCTCTCTCTCTCTCTCTCTCTCTCTCTCTCTCTACCCAGCTCTAATTATCAGTGTGACGGACGGTTATCGAGTGCTCATTTATTGGCTAGCTGGGAAAAACCACCTAAATAAATACAGTGTGTAAATATAGGGATACACACACACACACACACACACACACACACACACACACACACACACACACACAGCCTCCATCTTGTCAGGTGGACTGGGGCAGTCCCAGTGCTGAACTGGATTGATTGCTATGCAGGAGAGCGAGCTCCTCTGCTACAGTAGAACAACACATTGGTAAGCTAATCTCCCCCCCAGCCCTGGGCGGCTTGCTGCCGCTCTAAATTACACAGCTGCTAATTAACTTTTCTTTACCCTCTTCGTTGGAATCCACTCATCTCGGCCAAATGCAGTCTTCCCAAAATCTGATAATCGTCCCTGCTTCTGATTGCCAATAAAAATCTATAATGTTTTAGTGCAGGTTAACGTTGAAATATTACCATCATAATAACTTGATACTTATTATCAGAGAACTTTATGTTGCCATTCTCTCTGGTAAACCGATGCTTCCATAGGGGCTTCACTGAGAGGAAAATGGCAGTCTTTAGAAAATGTTTTTGTCTCATTTATTTCCGCAATTTATCAACTTTTTACTTCTCGGCTTATCTTCCCCCACAATCCTTTTGTGTTCTGGTCACCAACAGACCGCTATTCTCTCTCCTGCTCCAGCGTCCTTCTGCAAACCTCTCAGCAGAAGAGAGTTAGAGAAGTATGGGGGGATTGTGATTGACTGTCCTTCAAGAATAGTTGTACTCGTTCTGATTCTTTCTGACTCACACTATATTCTCTCGCCCACTCCTACTCAAGTCCTTCCTCTTTCTTTCTCTCTCTCTCACCCACTCCTAATAATCGAAATGAAACACACCCACAGTCCCATACTTCTTTATGTGCTCCTTCAGGCGGGTCTCAGCCACAGCACCAACTTCGGTTTGAAGGTTGATTTCGTAATGTTCTTAGATGGCTCTCTTTACTTAGTGGCGGTCCGTCTGCCCAGGGCCCAGGGCTCCATGTCCTCACCCCGGGTATCTCCCCTCCCTCCGGACGTCCCGAGGAGGCATAGGACCCCCCCCCCCCCCCCCCCCCCCCAACCCCACTGTCCGGCTCTCCAACCTTTAACCTCTGCGTTGTGATGATATCAGGGAGCGATGTTCTGTTCGTTGACCGTACGCGGCCACTGGCTCTCCAGAGGGGGGGGGGGGCTCACAGCCGGCTGGTGTTCCTGTGTTGGAGGATCCAGATCAGACCTTACCCCCCCCCCCCCCCGGTTACCCCCGGCGACCCCCGGCGACCCCTCACCCAATCCCTGAGCAGCCGGCGGAGGCTCTGATGACCAGGCCGCTCTGGCTGTTGTTTAATGAAATAAAGAACGCGCTTCTGATCGCCTCGCGATGTTTGTCAGGTCCTCCGCAGTGGAGGCTGATGATGAATGAAAACAATGGCTTCTGCATAACCCTCTCAGCCTCCCGCTGTTCCATCTGACGCTAATTATGCCCGCCGTTCGGATTGACCAATAACGACTCCCGCTGCGACGCTTTGACTCAAATGGAGTATTGAAAATAACCTCTTTGTCCCGTTTTTCTAATGACTACGTATGGGTGGACGCAAATTGCGAACCCGCTGCTTCTTAACACCTTTATTCCCCTGTCTCCCGTCTCTCTGTCTGTCCGTCTCGCTGCCGCTCGCCTTCCCTCCTGCTGCTTGCCTCCTAACTCCTCAGCCTCCAGCAGAGCTCCAACTTCTGGTAAGCTGCAGCCTATTATCGCCCGGTGTCTGTCCACTGCAACTATCCCGCTACCGCTACTGTAGTCTTCACCTCCATACCGTCAGAGCTCTCTCTCTCTCTCTCTCTCTCTCTCTCTCTCGCTCTCTGGCTTTCGCACTTTGGCTCTCTGTCTGTCTGTCTGTCTGTCTGTGTGTCTGTGTCTCTGCCTCCCTGTCTTTCTGTGTGTCCCTCTCTCTGTCTCTGTCTCTGTGTCTGTCTCTGTGTGTGTCTCTCTCTCTCTGTCTGTGTCTCTCTCTCTGTCTCTTTGTGTCATTGTGTGTCTCTCTCTCTCTCTCTCTGTCTGTGTGTCTCTCTATATCTGTGTGTCTCTCTCTCTGTCTGTGTGTCTCTCTATGTCTGTGTGTCTCTCTCTCTGTCTGTGTCTCCGTGTCTGTCTCTGTCTCCGTGTCTGTGTGTCTCTCTCTGTCTGTGTCTGTCTCTGTCTCTCTGTCTGTGTGTCTCTCTATGTCTGTGTGTCTCTCTCTCTGTCTCTGTCTCTGTGTCTGTCTCTGTGTGTGTCTCTCTCTCTGTCTGTGTCTCTCTCTCTGTCTCTTTGTGTCATTGTGTGTCTCTCTCTCTCTCTGTCTGTGTGTCTCTCTCTGTCTGTGTGTCTCTCTATGTCTGTGTGTCTCTCTCTCTGTCTGTGTGTCTCTCTATGTCTGTGTGTCTCTCTCTCTGTCTGTGTCTCCGTGTCTGTCTCTGTCTCTGTGTCTGTGTGTCTCTCTCTGTCTGTGTCTGTCTCTGTCTCTCTGTCTGTGCGTGTGTCTGTCTCTCTCCTGGTCACTTCCTTCTTCCTCTCCATCTGAAGAGGCATACTGCTTCCATGTTTGATTCCATTACTGTGCGTGTGTTTTTAACATCCCAACACTTGGCTCCTTTTATAAAAAAAGAACTCGGATTACTAAGAGCTGGGATATGTTAATAAATATAATGTTTGACTGTGGTACGCTTATATTAATAGGGATGTTCCAATATTGGCTATATTCTTAAATGAGCTATGATAGGCTAATATTAGCTGCGATAGGTTCATATCCTTTGTGGTTTGATAACATTAGGTATGATATGCTAATGCCTGCTGTGGTATGCTAACACTGGCTATGATATGCTAATGTCGCTCTGATACTATATAAAACAAATGCCATGCTATTCACATAGCCCGCTGCCCTCTGTTCATTAAGGGGCATAGCAGAGACACAGGCAGAGCTCTGAGTGTTTAAATGTGTGTGTATGCATGTGTTTAAATGTGTGTGTATTGTGTGTTTTAAGGCCAAGCGGCTGCAGAAGAAGGATGCAGATCTGAAAGTCATGGACGCCTTCTACAAGGAACAACTGGACCTGCTGGAGAAGAGGGTAGGTCACACACATATGCACACACACACACACACACACACACACACACACACACACACACACACACACACACACACACACACACACACACACACACACACACACACACACACACACACACACACACACACACTCTTTGAGGCGAGGTGAGTTACAGTGAATTCATTTCAGGGTGCTTAGTGGGCAGGTGAAGACACAGTCACTCAAAGACTCTTAAGGTCCAGGCCTGAGAAACCATGTGGGCATGAGTCACACACTCTAGGGGGCTTGCCCATCTCTATGCATCATGGGAGTCTATGTTAGCAATACTCCTTTTGAGAGTCCTCAAGGGAGTTGTAGTAACAGAAATGTTTCTGGAAATTCCTAGCAGGCTAAACACCCACAGGATACCAGAGTATGTATTTCACCATTTGTCATTGTCCATATTCATTTCTTGCTGCTCTGAAGCAATTCATCCATTCTCCATTAATAAATCAATTAAATCTACTATATGTGAAACAATTAAGTGAGCAGAGACACAAATAACCCACTCACCTCGACTTCAGGCGCTGGTGAGACTTGAATTGCCGCTGTAAATGGAATCGTGTGGTTTCAGTAATTGGAGGGTGGCCAATTACTGGCGTGCAAGATTATGGTGGCTAGGAGCTCAGCCAGGTCGAATGAAAGGCTGGTGTTTGAATGCAGAGGAGGCTCGCCATGTTGTCCAACAGAATGATGGTCTACAACTACTGGGGACTAGGACGCAGAAGGGAGAGATGGAGGGGAGGGTTGAGGAGAGAAGGAGGGAAGGGAAGAAGGGGTGGAGGAGAGAAGGAAGAGATTGAGGGAAGGATGGGAAGAGAAGGAAGAGAAGGAGTGAACAATGAGGAGAGAAGGAAGGGGGGGGAGGGAAGGATGAGGAGAGAAGGAGGGAAGGTTGAGGAGGGATCGACCGATATATCGGTCGGCCGATATTATCGGCCGATATTCGCGTTTTTTACGTGTATCGGTATCGGCCGATACGCGGCTGATTTTCACCTATTATTATTATTATTATTATTATTATTTTTTTTTTTCTTGTTCTACCTCAGCTGTTTTTAATATTTGTTAAATATTCTTCATCTACTTGTTCTTACTTGTTCTACTTCACCTGTTTTTACTATTTGTTAAATATTGTTTTTCATATTGAAGTTCAATAAATATTCCTTAAAAAAAAAAAAAAAAAAAAAAAAAAAAAAAAAAGACGGCTCAAGAAAATCGGTATCGGCGTATCGGCTAAGGCTGATGAAAAAACATCGGTATCGTATCGGCCCTAAAAAATCGGTATCGGTCGATCCCTAGAAGAGATGGAGAGAAGGTAGAGAAGGAGTGAACAATGAGGAGAGAAGGAAGAGAGGGAGGGAAGGATGAGGAGATAAGGAGGGAAGGTTGAGGACAGAAGGAAGAGATGTAGAGGAGGAAGAGAGGGAGAAAGCGAGGACGGGGAGCCGTACATATCACAGATGTAGATGCTGCACGGCAGGGCTTATCCGACCCTCTGTCTTTGTGTACACAATGCTTTGTTCCCTCCTCGCTCTCTCTGAATCATTCATCGAATCTTTCATTCTTATCTTAATCAGCGTATTTGGCTGTGATTGTGATTGTTATTGCTCTTGTTTACTTTATCTGGGCACCCACAACAGGAGGGAACTCACTGCCCGATGACTGTCCAAAGAAAACTGTTAATCGGTTGATTATAAGAATGTGTGTGTGTGTGTGTGTGTGTGTGTGTGTGTGTGTGTGTGTGTGTGTGTGTGTGTGTGTGTGTGTGTGTGTGTGTGTGTGTGTGTGTGTGTGTGTGTGTGTGTGTGTGTGTGTGCATGCTTTAGCCACTGTAAAAGCATCATGTTTGTGTTTATGTTTGCATGCCTGCAAACACACACATGCCTGTGTGTGTGTGTGTGTTGTTGCAAAAAAGTACAATTTTAAAAGATGAGGCATAGAAAGTTGCCAATAGTCTGATTGACCTGGCCTGGAGGCGTTTCCACTCTGTTGGTTCAATTTCCACTTTGGCTTTGCTCACTCTGGCATGTCTTAATGCTAGCCTGTACCACTAGCTTGTACCGCTAGCGTGTCTTAATGCTAGCTTGTAACACAAGCCTGTCTTAAAGCTAGCCAGCACCGCTAGCTTGTATCGCTAGCTTGTCTTAACGCTAGCCTGTACCGCTAGCTTATCTAAAAGCCAGCTGGTACCGCGCAAACCCATCTCAATGCTATCGTCTCCTGCTAGCCGCTCCCACTGCATGCTAACATTGACTGGTGTAATTATGTCTTTGTGATTAGTGGACGGTAAAGCTCCACCCAGTGGGTACCAGGGCATTACTGGGGTGCGGCGGGGCCGCGTGGGGAGCAGGTGTCAGGCTGCCGGGGGTCCCTAATGGTGTCATTAGCGTCCGCGTGGGCCTCAGAGCTCCAGCGCTAGGCGGGCGGGCGGGAGGAGAGCTGCCGCGGGCTGTGTGCTGTTAGTCTGGGGTTGTTTGGACAAAGATCCCTTCCTCTGTGGAGGCCTGGGTGTGTGTGTGTACACAGCAATCGCACAATCGAGGTTTGCGTGAGTATGTGTGTGTGTGTGTCTGCAGGGATGTGTGTGTGTGTGTGTGTGTGTCTGCAGGGATGTGTGTGTGTGTGTGTCTGCAGGGATGTGATGTGTTTGCAGGTGTATTTGTGTGGGAGCGGTGTGTGTGCCTGTGTGTTAGGGTTAGTTTTTTTTTGCATTTTCACGCCAAGCTTCAATATTCTTTTGCTTGTCCATGAGTCCGTGCACAGCTGTGCATGTGTGTGTAAGGCTTGGCGTGTGTTTGCAGGTGTGTATGTGAAAGTTTGTGTGTGTGTGTGTGTGTGTGTTTTCAGGTGTGTGTGTGTGTGTGGGCCTGTCCGTTGCCTCCCAAGCGTGTTGAATTTATTTAAGCCGCTTGCATTGTACAGTGTGTGTGTGTGTGTGTGTGTGTGTGTGTGTGTGTGTGTGTGTGTGTGTGTGTGTGTGTGTGTGTGTGTGTGTGTGTGTGTGTGTGTGTGTGTGTGTGTGTGTGTGTGTGTGTGTGTGTGTGTGTGTGGGCTGTGACAGACGCTGGGGGTGGGGGGGGGGGGGGGGGGCTCTGGGGAGGCTTTAGCGTTGGACCGCTCAGAGCCACTCGCTGCCAGCCCACAGCTTATCATAGGCTCCCCAAACTGGACCCGGCCCGCCGCCGCTCTACGGGTCGCTCTGCAAACACCGCCTACTCCTCACACACGCACTCACAATCGCATTCACACACACACACACACGCTGACACACACACACACACACACACGCTGACACACACACACACACACACTAATGTACACGCACGCACACTCACGTAGACAGACACACACACTCGCGCAGACACACACACACTAACACCCATGTACACACACGCACACTCACGTAGACACACACACACACACTCGCGCAGACACACACACACTAACACTCATGTAGACACACTCACTCTCTCTCTCGCTCGCTCCATCACTCGCTCGCTCCATCACTCACTCACTCACTCACTCACTCACTCACTCACTCACTCACTCACTCACTCACTCACTCACTCACTCACTCACTCACTCACTCACTCACTCACTCACTCACTCACTCACGTACACTCCTTTGCACGGACTGCTCACAGCCCCAGACGCACACTCATGACGCACGCTCATGACGCACGCTCATGACGCACACGCGGGCAGGCGGTGTTTGTCGGGGGTGCTTAGAGGAGCACAAACACACTAAACCGTTGCGTCGGAGGTAACAGCTGTCAACCTTTATTGCAGCGGCAGCCCGAGTATCTGGAGAAAGAGCGTCTGAAACTATACCCACCAGAGTGGGGGGAAAGGGCGTTTGACTCCCGTTGGGAAGGTTGTGGGTTCCATCCTCCCTGAACACAGTCAGTGACACCCTAAGGGTGAGGTAGGGGTTACGCCGGGATTCCACCGCACGCGTTACGGCCGCGGCACGGAACGGCTGCGACTCTGCCCTGCTTGCGTTTCCACCGGGCGCGTTACGGCAGCGCATCGCTGCCTTGCGAGCCAGCCGTATTCACGCGAGATCGCGAGATCACGCGATAATCCTAAACCTAATGTACTCACCTTCCACTCCCAAAAGTACAGGCTTTGTCCTTTCTGACATTGTCCTTTGACCCTTTTGATTGATTGACTGCTTACCTGGTGCCACCGGTCATGAGGTAATAATGTTGATGTGAAGTTGTGATAGGCTACATGAGCTGAGTATTGTGTTTTATTTTGAAAATTGACCGGATGCTCTATGGCATGTACTTTTTCACTTCCTGCCCTGCTCGATCTCCTCTGTTGAAATTGTCGCGGTTCAGCAACGGCTTGCGGCAAAAATAGAAGTGCGACGGAATGATAGCGCTGCGGCGTGGCGAGCCGCTCCTGGGACGCTGCTGAGACGTTTCGCAGCCGCGCCCGGTGGAAATGGTCTCATTGATTAGAGTGGAACCTATCTGCTGCGGTGACCACGGCCAAGACGTGCCGCTGCCGTAACGCGTCCGCTGGAATCAGGCCTTTAGGCCCTGACCCAGTGGCGCCCCAACCCCTACCTGCTGCCCAACGAGCTCTATCTGAATCCACTGTCAGCCCGAGTCTCCTAACTCTCTGCCAATTGACGCTTGGAGCACCATCTTGTACCAGACATTTCTGGGACCCATCCTTATGATTTGGTGAATTCTAGATTATTGAATTAGAATTTGTTGCTATTGGGTGGGAACATTAAACGGTACAACAACGTCTCCTAACTGCATCACAACGATGTGACCGTCTGTCCCCATTGAACTTCCTTTTCTGTCGGGTGGAGGGGACGGATGTGGTTCTCTTGAGTCTCCCGTCGGCAGCCATAAGGTGGAGGAGAGGTGGTGCAACGTCGGCCCCCCCCACCCTCCGAGCTCTGCTTGTTCCCCAACCAACCCCACCCTGAGGTGGGCTTAACCTCCGGACCCCTCCCAGGGTTCACAAGGGCCAGGCAGCTTCGCTCCCATCAGACTCAGACCAAACAGGAAACAGAAGAGTACGCATACATGTACTGACGGAGTGATCCATCCTCCTCCGTAGTCTGAACACATAATCACTCTGAAGTCGGCGTTCATGCCGACAGCGCCACTTACACAGCGGGATCACCGACGGCCACAGCGTCTCGGTGTCTCCGAGACGGAGTTCGAGACAGGTACACATTATCGTGGCCTGAGCCTAATGATGTGCGCTTTACAGTCGTTTCTCGGAAACCGCTATGCAACGCGACTCAGAGGGAACTGGGATACGTCTCGTGGGGGCAGGTCGGGCTCAGGCCTCGTCAGACCTTCATTTGAATCAACTAGGCTGAAGAAAACATTTTCATCAGTATACCACGAAGGAGAATCTAAGTGACCCAGTTCCCTACAGTCTTCCCTCCTGAGGAACTTTTTCATATGCATGCATGGAAAAGTAGTTTATTACCTTTATTGGTGACGTATTTAGCATGGGGATGTATAATGTAGAAAAAGAACATGATGTTGTGATGTTTTCATATGATTTATAACTGTGTGTATGTGTGTGTGTGTTTGTGTGTAGAACATAGAGAGGTTCAGACAGAGCAGTGAGCAGTTCAACCAAGCAGCCACCAGCTGTGAAGCCAACGTGAGGTAAGACACAGACGCACACACGCACACACACGCACGCACACACACACACCGACATAACCCCCACACACACACCTCCCACCCCAGTTCTAATAAGTGGAGACATTTTATTCTCCCTAGTGTCACACACACACACACACACACACACACACACACACACACACACACACACACACACACACACACACAACACACACACACACACACACACACACACACACACACACACACACACACACACACACACACACATTTACCTGCAGGGCCACACATACACACACACACACACACACACACACACATTTACCTGCAGGGCCACACACACACACACACACACACACACACACACACACACACACACACACACACACACACACACCATGCTATTAACCAGAGCTAGATACCATCTACAGCGCTTTCTCCCTTTTTATTTTGTGTCGACTGGTTCAGCCGAACAGGCCCCGGAGCGGACCTGAGCAGGGCGATAAGTGTTTTAATTGGGCCGCTTTGATTAACCACCCTTCTGAACAATAGCCCCCCGTTCCCCCATCCCCACGCGTGTCCTGGTACCAGGGTACCCCGCGGCGACGCAAAGACGCTCATCGTGCTCCTTCCCCGGCCTCTCTCTCTACCGCGTACAACAGGGTAGACCTAACACATCAGGGTATTCAGCGTTTTCCCCTAGGATGGAGTTGCAGCAGCGGAGGTGAAATTTTTTTTTTTTTTCGCTTGCACATATTTTTTTGTGCTCGCAAAGCGCAACCTGCTGGGACGTTTCTATGTGTCTGCCGGCAACAGAAGGGTGTACAAACAGTACATTTGTGCACAGTAATGAGAAGGGGAAAATATGGAGAGATGGAACATTTTACAAGTATAATCTTTAAAACAATTATGTGCCTCAAACCACTGCATCTTCCCACACCCTCCCCTCTCCCCATCACAAAGGTTGTAGTAGGGCTATAAAGAGGCCATACCTCTATGGAACAAGTTTTGGGGCTCTAGAGTCAATAATGGCGACGCTGTTGAAATGTTACCATTGTGGTCGTTTTCAGTTTTGCACTTTGCAGACTCGCAAAGCTCGCGGCTGAAAGCCGACAGCTCATAGAAGCCACCGTTTGCTAAAGACGGCTCGTTTGGATGAAAACAATGTTGTAGCTGGTTCTCTAGGTTACTCCACTCAATTGTGTCGCAACGATGTTTCGCTGATGATCTATTGAATCGCAAACTCAGAATCTGCCAATTTATTTCCAACTTTATGGAAGTTTCTCTCCGTTTATATGCTTTACTCACAGGTGTGTGAATTGACCTGGATATGCGCTTCATGTCCAGCGTCCGTAGCGCACGGAATGTTGTATTATTTTTGCGTAGCTCCAAATAATATAACATTCGTAATTTAAAGAGATAAGCTGAAGCTCTCCTCTCCTCTTGTTAAACAAAAGATATTTCAGCAGCGGCGTATCGCTGATGCTAGGTGCATATAGGGGAAACACTGGTATTAGTACCCCAGTGTTACCGGACCGGGGTACACGTACCCGACCAGGGTATATGTACCAACCAGGGTATACCTACCCCAGTCTTACCCGACCAGGGTATATGTACCCCCAGTGTTACCCCTGGTATAACGACCCCAGTGTTAACCAACCAGGGTATACGTACCAAACCAGGGTATATTTACCCAACCAGGGTTTACCTACCCCAGTCTTACCGAACCAGTTTCTGTACCACTTGTAAAGAAAATGGAAGAATCCGAGACATACTTCTGTATCATACGAGCATGTATGATATTTAACCAGTTCTTCAACAAGTACAAGTACTTTACAAGTACAAGTACTCCCTGGTACTAGCTAGCTCGTAGCTACCACCCTAAGGCCGGCCTTCCCCGGTTGGGAAACACAGAGTACTCCCTCATTTGGATAATCGACATCTAAATGAAACGGAGGAGTTAAATAAAACGACTAGAAACAAAGGATGACTACTAAAGGCGTTGGCTAGGCTATCCCCCGTTAAGGTGGGGCTAACGGCCGGCCTTTAGCTGTGTCCACCTCATGATGCGGCTCTTCTTCGATCCATCGCTGCTAAACACACCCATCGTGTGTGTGTGTGTGTGTGTGTGTGTGTGTGTGTGTGTGTGTGTGTGTGTGTGTGTGTGTGTGTGTGTGTGTGTGTGTGTGTGTGTGTGTGTGTGTGTGTGTGTGTGTGTGTGTGTGTGTCACATATTAATCCACAGTTTAATCCTGGTGACAGAAAAAGGCTTTGGTTCCCTCCACACTGCGAGTGTGGAGTGTACTCAGCCAATGTGTCACTCTTCACTCGGTGTGTGTGTGTGTATGTGTTGAGACAAAGAAATAGAGAGAGAGAGAGAAAGAGAGATTCCAACGTGTACTTCTGTGAAATGCCAAACTCCATGAAGCATGACAAGGCTGCTTAAGTTATCTTCTCTCCACCGTTCGCTCTCTCGCTCCCTATCTTCGGCTCTCTCGCTCTCTCCACCACTCACTTGCTTGCTCTCTCTCTCCCGCTCTCTAGCACACCCTCTCGCTCGGTCTCTGTGAATTGCTTTCTTTATCCAAACCTTGCTTCTAGAGGCATAGAGTGGGAATTCTTTGAAAAAAAAGTTTTTCACAACCAAGAAAGCCCTGATTGAGTTTACTTCAGAGCAAGTTTTATTTTCTTTCTGCGTTCAAAATTGCAGTGTATCCAAGCACACTTATCGGTCCTCTGCATCGGGCGGGGTTCTGACTGTGAATTAGAAGTGATTGACTTCCTGTCTGTCCCCATAAAACATTTACGACTTCCTGTCTGTCCCCATAAAACACAAATGACTTCCTGTCTGTCCCCATAAAACATGAATGACTTCCTGTCTGTCCCCATAAAACATGAATGAGTTCCTGTGTCTCCCCATTATACATGAATACTTCCTGTTTTCGTCATACAACAAAGCTTACTTAATAGATAAATAAATATGAAACGTCTGTCCCAATAACAATGGTGACACAGAGCAGAGGCGACGTACAGTACATAAGGATGTGATTGTGAGGGTCGCTGTGGTCGGGTGAACACCAGTAGACTTGCAAGTGAGGACCTTTGCTTATTAAAACGCCATCTTTCCAGCCAACTTTAATTGATTTGTAAAAACCAAAAGTATAACTCCGAAGACCTGTCTTGGTGATTCTTCCTAATCAGGCATTCCAAAATGGGATTAACCATCAACCAGCTCGTAGATCCTGCGGGCTGTGACTCCTCGCTGGGCCTTTACTATTACCCAAGCCTCCTCTGGCCCGGGTGCTGCCAGCCTGGCCAGGCGAACGTAGCTTGTAGCGATAGCAGCGCCTGCAGCCATCCCCTATCTTTAATGGAGAATGTCTGCGTAACCGGTGCCCACTTAGCCCGGGGGTCTGTTTCCTCTGGCAGCGCCGGCTTTACTTTAGCACTGAGGCTGCAGCGGAACGCGAGACCTCTCCACACAGGGATGTGTGAAGGTGGGCCTCTGGCAGCTCCTGTGTGTGTGTGTGTGTGTGTGTGTGTGTGTGTGTGTGTGTGTGTGTGTGTGTGTGTGTGTGTGTGTGTGTGTGTGTGTGTGTGTGTGTGTGTGTGTGTGTGTGTGTGTGTGTGTGTGTGTGTGTGTGTGTGTGGCTCCATGTATGTATGGATGGATGGATGTGTGTCTCCGTGTGTGTCTCCATGTGTGTGGCTGTCTTCTAGTGGGTGTGTGGTTGTCTTCTAGTGTGTGTGTGTGTGTGGTAGGTGGTCTGAGAGAATGAGGGCGAGAGACCCTCAGGGAGTGTTGGGGAGGGATAGGGGGAGAGAGGTGGAGGGCAGAGCGAGAGAGAGAGAGAGAGAGAGAGAGAGATCGAGCGAGGAGGAAGACTGTCAGTGCCGAGGCGCCGGCATCTGAGTGACAGGTAGCTAGACGGCCGGACAGACAGCCCCGGCCCATCACAAGGCCTTTTAACAAGGCTAGCTGTCCAACAGTAGCGCTACAGCTAAGACTAATAGCCTGCGGTCGTCAGAAGGTGTCAGAGCGGGTCGGGCGTGCTAGCGCTGAGGTCTAGCACTCGCTACCGCTATCGCCAGGCGCTCCGCAGAGCGAGCCTTCGAGCGGCCGGACCTGTCCATCACGGGCTCCTGAGCGCTGGAGGAACACCTGGAAGTTGGAGTAGGACTTGACCGCACTGCGCTCCCGTTCTGAACCTGAGTAAGGCAGGGGTGTCCAGGGGTTAGGAGTCCTCAGGGTTGGGGGATCCAGGGGATAGCAGTCTGGCTGGCAGCCCGACGCTCCTGGGTTTGTGGTTCCATGCCCACTGTCTCCTTGGAGGAATCTTGGAGCAAAGTGGGGAACCAGGAGTAAGTCTGTGTACATCTAAGTACTCAAAGTAATGATCTAAGTACACTTTACCTTGTTATAACGCTGTCATCGGGTCTCTAAACGTCCTGCCGCGTCATTCCCCAGGTCGCGTCACAGCGAGAATCTAATTATTTCACGTTCTTAACCCTAAGAAACCAAAGTGCATATTTTGTTGTTTTGATTAAAGGTTACGCAGAAATAACCAAAGCCAGGCAGAGCAACGTTATTATAGGCAGTACGACACAACCTAATGAAATGAGGAAAAGTTGTATAAGTCCAACTGATGTTAAGTCCAACTGATGTTAAGTCCAACTGATGTTAAGTCCAACTGATGTTAAGTACACTTAACTGAGATTAAGTGTATTGTTTGTTGGCTTGCCTTGAGTCCCGATGAAAGGCATGTTCAGGGGAGGAACCCAGGATGTAGGTGCAGGATGGAGTGGTGCTGATGCTGCGACAAGCGGCGGAAGGGTTGAGGGGTATGGACGGGGGGGGGGGGGGGGGGGGGGATGGAGTGCAGGGGGCTGGGAGACCCCAGCAACAACACCTAAATGACTGCTGCAGCCCCATGTGTAGGCCAGATGGGAACGGAGAGATTGGAGCGAGTGGATTGAAAAGCTGTTAGCGTGCAGGGCTCAACAAGCAGAGATAAGTGGGAATGCCTCTCTCTCTCTCTCTCTCTCCCTCCCTCCCTCCCTCCCTCCCTCCCTCCCTCTCCCTCTCCCTCTCTCTGACCCAACCTTTCACACAAGACACAGACTTCATGCACCCTTAATTAAAGCAGCCCTGTAATCTAGCTAGTCCAGACTACACCCGCCGTCCCCCCCAACATGTCTCTCCCCCCGCCCCCCCCCCCCCCCCCCCCCCCCCCCCCCCCCGACAGATAAGGTGGGATGCTGAACTGCGTAGCTTCACATGCATGCTGTTATGTTCCTCTTCTTGTATCTCGGCTCTGCTCTTATTTCCACGGGGAATGGCCGCGAGAAGGAAGCCAGGCCGTGCAGACCCTCCTCCTCCCCTTCAGAGTGGATGCCAATCAAACGCTGACGCCTCTCGTCCAATGAAACGCCCTCACCGTGTTAAGGAATGGCAAGACCAATCACAAAGTTTAGAATCCTGAGCGCTGCAAGCTGACGTAGGACTGGATCTGAGGAGCAGGGCGTGTTGGGGTTGGGGTTGGAGCATGGAGGGTGATGGTGCTTGAGGAGACACCACCACAGGCGTAGCTCAAGCCTGGGCCTCCACCATGGAGCCTGCAGTGATGGAGTAGGAGTTAAACCTTTAGGATGGGAAGATGGACAACTACAACTCCCTCTGGTAAAACGGGTGGAGTTAATGTAGCAGGACTACTCTAGGGTGGTGTTAATGTAGCAGGACTACTCTAGGGTGGTGTTAATGTTGCAGGACTAGTTCAGGGTGGTGTTAATGTAGCAGGACTACATCAGGGTGGTGTTAATGTAGCAGGACTACTTCAGGGTGGTGTTAATGTAGCAGGACTACTTCAGGGTGGTGTTAATGTAGCAGGACTACTCCAGGGTGGTGTTAATGTAGCAGGACTACTTCAGGTTGGTGTTAATGTAGCAGGACTACTTCAGGGTGGTGTTAATGTAGCAGGACTACTTCAGGGTGGTGTTAATGTAGCAGGACTACTTCAGGGTGGTGTTAATGTAGCAGGACTGCTTGAGTGTAACGGGTGGAGTTAATGTATACACACACACACACACACACACAGACACAGACACAGGCACACGCACACGCACACACATGCACACACACACACCCATCAGACTCCAGACAGTTGAAAGCAAAAGCAAAGAAACTGATATGGCTGGTGTGTGTTGATCTGAAGTGTGTGTGTGTGTGTGTGTGTGGGGATAAAACATAGAGTGACGAGCAGGAAAATGGTGCGATTGAAAGGGGAAATAGATTACGGTGATTGGTTGTGGGGAAGAACAGAAGCGCCTGATTGGCTGCTTGTTATTTTAAACGAACCTCTGATGGAGTATCCCTCATTCTGCTTTCCTTTTATTCTCTGCTTTTAATCTTTTCAACACACTATGCTGTCCCAGATAAGCTCATCTATATTGCTTTTGTGTGTGTGTGCGTGTATTTGAGTGAGTGTGCGTGTGCGTGTTTGGAACACCAGTTTAAGTTAGTTTTAAAACTTGTTAAGAAACTGTAAAGTTTCGTTTCGTTCAGCTATTACATTATGAAACTGTGGGAGCGTTGCAATAACGCTTTAAAATGTTTATGTTCAGGTTAGCGCTTGGTAAAGTCAGGTCATGGCGGCCTTGCGACTCATTACGATGCATTGGTGTGCACGTTGTTATTAACTAATGACACGTTGCCACGACAACAGCATCACTGACGGGCAGGAGGGGGAGAGAGTAAGGGAGAATATGGTGGTAAAAAGGGGAGAGGGAAAGGGAGAGAGGAATGTTCTTATTCTTACTATTCCCAAAAGTTCAGACGTTGTTTTAAGTCATTCCTTCGACGCCAACGTTTCATTATTTCCTGCCATTAGACCTCTTCGAAATTGAGGAAAATATTGGGTGATTATATGGGGAATAAGAGAAGAGACTATAGACAGAGAATATGCTGAAGAGAATATGATGGAAAGAATGTGGTGGGAGTCGGGTTGTAGATGCCTGTGGTGTTGGAGTTTGAGTGGTCTTTTCTCAACTCTCTGTGGACACATAAGTGGTAGACAATGAATCTATTTGAATGCATGCAATGCATACATGAGACTCCTCTCTAGCAGAGTGAGTCCAGAATACAGTTAGACAGAGCTATTTAAACAGTTTTCGCATCTTCCCTACAATGCAATGTCAATAATCAAATCAGGTCATGTTTGACCAAGACACGGAGTTGCCTTTAATCTCATCAAGAAGAAGAATGCATAAGGGGATGCCTTCTCCCTTGTGATTGGTTTCCCCAAGCAAAAAGGTCCACATTTAGATGACACATCTTCGATGGTAGGGTGGCTACCCCAAGCACTAAGGTCAACAATTAGATGGCACTGGAAGGTCGGCTGTCTAGCAATACAAGGAACAGGAAACAAAGCTATAGATGATCAAAAGGTAACCACATGGATTTTTCCATCAAAGGACAAACACCATTCCCCTCCCAGCTTGTGAGGTGAGGGGGAGGTGTTGGATCAGACCATGTCGGGTGGGATAGTTCTATGTGTGGTGTCATCTGAGCTCGGTGCTAAGCTAATACCAAAGTCTAATGCTGAACGGTTGGTCAAAGGTAGAAGAAGGAGGAGCACTTGTTTCGATGCACCTGATCTCTTTAGGGCCAAAGCATCTTCTCAGTGTCTTAACAGGGGAACTACTGATCACAGAGAGGTGGAAATCAATCAAATTATTATTATTATTATGATCAATGAAATAGGGATACATTTTCTTTATCAATACTCCCTCTCCATCCCTCTCTACCAAGGTCATAACGTTTTCATTTATCCAACCAAGCACCAAAAAGTATAACAGGATGACAAAAAGAAGATGTATGGTACAAACATCTTGTACCTATAGTTAAACGTATTTACGTATACGTGTTTAAATATGTACACAAAAACACATATATGGTATAAATGTGTAAATATATATTTGTACATATTTTTATGCATACATATTAAATAAATGCATACATATATATTTCATATAATTGAACATTGTTATTAAATATATTTATAAATATATTTAATAACTATATTTAATCATTTATTCATAGAGCTTGGGGGGGGGGGGGGGTTCATTTGCATAACAAGCACAGCCAATGGGCATCAGGCAGTCATGATCTGCCTGTGGAGATGTAGGAGGTCCATGTTCTGATGTTCTGCCCCCCCCCCCCCCCCCCCCCCCAGGCCACGTGGTACTACGGCGGTGTGCAGCGGCCTGCAGGCCCAGATCCTCCACTGTTACCGCGACAACCGGCAGGAGCCCCTCCTCTGCTCCGAGCTGGCCAAGCAGTACCAGCAGTGCATCAGCACGGCCAAGACGGTGAGCACCGCACACACACACACACACACGCACACACACACACTCACTCACTCACTCACTCACTCACTCACTCACTCACTCACTCACTCACTCACTCACTCACTCACTCACTCACTCACTCACTCACACAGGACCACAGCACACACACACAGGACCACAGCACACACACACAGGACCACAGCACGCACACAGACACACACAAGCGCACACAGACACACACAAGCGCACACGTGCACACACCAGCAGAACCACCCCACTCACACACGCGCACACACACATAGAACCACCACGCACGCACGCAGAAAACCACCGCACACACAAACATGCGCGCACACGCAGAACCACCACACACACAACCAACACACACAGACACACACAGAACCCCCCTACACTAACACACACGGAGAACCACTACCACACACACACACACACACACACACACACACACACACACACACACACACACACACACACACACACACACACACACAGAGAGAACCACCACCACGGGCTGGGACATGGACATTTATAATGAATCATTTACCAGATGGTTTTATGCAAAGAGAGCTAAGTTAGACCCATTCAAAGAGACTGCTAAGTGGGACTGGGAACTACCAAAGCATACAATGGAAGTTACCACTAGTGCTGCACAGGCTATTTTCTACAAGAACAATGGGTAGAGAGTAGCTATCAGCATCAGAAACGCGTAGATAGAAAGAAAGAACAGAATAGAAAGCACAGTTTTCAAGATCTCTCTGTAGAGATCCACACTTATAGTTATAAGTATTAGGGGTCATCACAAAGTCGTTATTGTAACTACTACTTATTGTAGTCACCTGATAAAAATCCCCCAGTACAGAAAATGGCATTTAATAGTGTATGAACTTCACGTATAATTACCTGTAGTTTTAAAGACGTACTCGTCGTCCTATTGGTCCACTGACAAACGCAACTCTCACGTTTCAACCACCTCCTCCCTCATAAACTCAACTCTCTCTCACTCACCTCCTTCTCTCATAAACTCAACTCTCTCTCTCACTTACCTCCTTCTCTCATAAACTCAACTCTCTCACTCACTCACCTCCTTCTCTCATAAACTCAACTCTCTCTCACTCACCTCCTTCTCTCATAAACTCAACTCTCTCTCACTCACCTCCTTCTCTCATAAACTCAACTCTCTCTCACTCACCTCCTTCTCTCATAAACTCAACTCTCTCACTCACTCACCTCCTTCTCTCATAAACTCAACTCTCTCTCACTCACCTCCTTCTCTCATAAACTCAACTCTCTCACTCACTCACCTCCTCCTCCCTCATAAACTCAACTCTCTCACTCACTCACCTCCTCCTCCCTCATAAACTCAACTCTCTCACTCACTCACCTCCTCCTCCCTCATAAACTCAACTCTCTCTCACTTACGTCCTTCTCTCTCATAAACTCAACTCTCTCTCACTTACCTCCTTCTCTCATAAACTCAACTCTCTCTCTCACTTACCTCCTTCTCTCTCAAAAACTCAACCCTCCTGAGACTCATAATTGTTTTGGGGTGTAATTGCCCCAAACCCCCAAGGATGACATTCATTCCACCCGTCTTCGCGGATTACAGCTGCGGCATTTTTGCTACTGGACCAATATCCCAGATTGTTGTCTTTATTAGTCCCTTAGACCCACAATGATCGGAAAATAGTGTCCAGCTTGAAAAGGTCGAGGTCTCCCTTTAACCCCCTGTATAGAGGATGGCAGGCGGGATGAAATACGGCGAAGCACACGTCCACAGGCGTGTATACAGACCACCAGGCCAGAGCGTTACACCGTCATCAGCCATTCCCGCTCCTAGACACCATACTTTGATGTTGGTTCGGTCCTTTGTTTGTTTGCTGTTCCTCATTGGAGCCGACTGCATATTGAACATCAGGAACGGTCCGCCCAAACAAGCAGGCACTCAAAGTGCTGGTTTCAAGTGCAGCCTTCTGAAGTTTTTCAAAAGCAACAAATCTACAGAAATGGTCTGACATAGAAATAAAATAACAGAGCCTTATTTTTACCACGCTTCTTTTTATCGTGGAGAGCTGAAAGCGAGCGCGGATTCTAAGTGCTCGCTTTCAGCTTCCAGTAAAGAAACGCCTTGTCACACGGAGTCCTTAACCCGAGCAGGATGCATGATGTAAAACACCGAAACCCGACCCTCATCTGCACTACAAGGGTGCCTTGTGTGGCGCCTGGCGCTCGTGGCCTCAAAGCGAGGGGAGTGACAGCTCTTCAGAGCACCTTTAGCAGAGATAGTTCTCCATCGCCGGCCGACTTGACTCTGCTGACGGCTTTGTTTCTGTTTCGGTTGAACTGTCGTGTTCGTACGCTCACGTGTCAGGAGAGGGCCGTCGAGAAATATAATAAACTGAGACGGGGAATTAAAGAAGCAAACCCTTTTTCTCACATGACTTGCAAGATCACAACTTGCAAGATCACGAAATCACATCATATTTTGAAGTTTAATATTAAGTAAAAAATATGGTAAATGGATATATTTCCAATTAGTGCCGGATGCATATTGAAACAAATCGGTAAGCACTAGCTTACAGTTAGCTCTTGCCCTTAGCTAATGCTAACCTATCCCAATGCTACCTGGAACTCAGGGTAGCACTAAGCCTCTCTCGAAAAACATGGAAACGGAATACCACTTATATAATTCATTAGTGATGCTCAAAATGGAGAAACACTATGGAAAAACATTTACGATGGAAAACATTGTTTCTCTTGCTAACGGTACAACACTGTAGCGGCTCTGAACGCAGCTAAAGCTTTAGCCGACAACAAAGTATCTGAACAAAAGCGGGCCGATGGTATTACAGGGTCGTTGCTCCATTCTCTGGCTCTTTGAACGGCTGTTGGTTCCAGCCAGAGCCGGGATCTGACAGTGAATTTAAGGAGAGGGGATAACGAGAAGCAAACCACAGAGCTGGCTGTTATAAACCTGAACCCCCCCCCCGATATACACAATGCTGTCATTATCAACTGTGTGTGTGTGTGTGTGTGTGTGTGTGTGTGTGTGTGTGTGTGTGTGTGTGTGTGTGTGTGTGTGTGTGTGTGTGTGTGTGTGTGTGTGTGTGTGTGTGTGTGTGTGTGTGTGTGTGTGTGTGTGTGGAAAACATGCAGTGACATGAAACTACAAATACCCCCCCCCCATCTCATTTAATCTTCTCTGAGATAACAAGGAATGTAAAACTCTTTGAACACAATCTATAAAAGAGGCATCGTATATCTTACACTCTGTGCGTGTGTGCGTGTGTGTGTGTGTGCGTGTGCGTGTGTGTGTGTGTGCTGTATCTGTATCTGTCAGATACAGGCCCCATTAAACGCCCATCCCTCTGATTAGCCAGTAGCTAGCGTCTGGTGCTAAACGCTTTACTGTGTATTCCCGTTCTATCTCTACACGCCGCCACGGCCCACTGCCGTTCACGGGTAACCTGTCTTTCTTTCTCTTATAGTTCTATAAGTAAGAGAAAGTATACTGTATATTTTCGAACATTGTTATTTCTTGCGTGCTTTCCACTTTCCTACGTATCCTATATAACGAGAGGTATCTATAAATAACGGGATACCTCTATATATAATAAAGATCAAACCTAGATGTATCACACCTCATCCTGGTCCCCTGCTTGTGTCTCATGACGTTCCTGTTGTGTCCGTACAGAGTTCCTCGTTAATGTCATGAGGCATTCTGGGGGATGAGAAGCAGAGCATCTGACGGATGGGAGCGATAGTCTAGTGTTTAGGGTGTTTCTCCCAGGGGAAGGTTGTGGGTTATGTCGCCAGTTGACTTGGCTCCCTGAGAAAAATGCTTTACAGACTGGTGGCTATCACACATTAACACACGCATTAACTCACACAATTATGCGTTCATTCATGCTAACATTCGTACACACATTCATTATTTTACAAGGAAATTACTCTGACTGTATTTAATGTGCTGCATTTTTAAAAACGTGAACTGATCATTAACTGTTTCACCATTTATCTAATTTAACTCATCATATTATAGAGACTGAGGGGAAGAGACAGACGCATAAAGTGAGGGACAGGTAGAGGTAGGGAGAGAGAGATAGAGAGAGAGGCAGAGGTAGGGAGAGAGATAGAGAGAGAGGCAGAGGTAGGGAGAGAGATAGAGAGAGAGGCAGAGGTAGGGAGAGAGAGAGAGAGAGAGAGAGAGAGAGAGAGAGGTGTAGAGGGGTAGAGGTAGGGAGAGAGAGGTAGAGAGAGAGAAAGAGAGTTGGAGGACTGGAGCAGAGTTCTGGACTCCAGGGAGGAGGTGAGGTCTGATCTGGTTAAGTGTGTTTCTGTCCCTGACTCACACTCTCCCCCCCCGCAGTAGCTGGTGCGCTGCAGGGAGAACAGGATTGGGTTTGATACCCGTGGAGTATCTTCAGCATGTCGGTCTGCTGAGACCAGGAGGGGGAGTAGAGGGGGGAGAGGGAGAGGGATGTAGAGAAAGTGGGTCTGCAGCAAGAGGGAGAGGAAGATGTATGATAGAAAAAGGAGGAGGAGGAGACACGGCGGAGAGAGACGGAGGTTGATTCTGATTCACACTGCGGCCCAGTCACTTGCGTACGTAACCAATGGCAACCGTTGAATCTCCCCTCACTTGTCCTTCGGCGGCGAACGACCAATCACGGGCTCGTGTTGGGTCAAATGTTGCGCGATTATCTGAGAGATATGGCCTCCGGTTGTAAAAACCCTTTCAGACTCCAGGTGAAAGGGGTTCTCGAGGCTCGGTGCGGCGCGCCTCGCCTCGCCCGAGGGGACCAGAGTCAAGGTCTACCACCCACGGAGTCGCACTGCAGAGCTGCGGCACTCTGGAGCTCGCCCGCCTGGCTGGGGGCTCACCACCACGGCAGGCATCTGGCACACCAGGCATGGACGAATACTGGGGCCCCAACCCTCTGTGGTGTCGCCATGTAGGCTACACCACCATGTAGGCTACACCATGTAGGCTACACCACCATGTAGGCTACACCATGTAGGCTACACCAACATGTAGGCTACACCACCATGTAGGCTACACCAACATGGAGTCTTCACCACCATGTAGGCTACACCACCATGTAGGCAGTAGTAGTACGCCACCCGAGCAGGGCTCGGTTGGTGTACTACTACTACTACTCCTGGGGCTCCACCCTCTCATATGACACCGTGTAGGCTACACCACCGTGTAGGCTACACCACCATGTAGGCTACACCACCATGTAGGCCACACCACCATGTAGGCCACACCACCATATGGAGGTGCTACATGTATTGATCAGATATCAGCCGTGCTGCAGCCTACTGGTCCTATGGACCCTGCTCCAGGATCAGTCGGTGTTCAGAGCCTCTCTGAGGCCCAGCGTGAGCTCGCTCGGCGGGGGTTGAACGGGAGCACGTCTCTCTCTCTCTCCCGGTCCGTTTGGCTCCAGTGACGACGACCCCCTGGGTAGCGGGCCCCCGGCCCGGTCTCCGCTTCCTGTCGGGTCGGAAATACCACGCTGTGATAGGCTGCTAGGGCACAGCAGGGGGGCAGAGCACGACGCTGTGATAGGCTGGTGGAGCACAGCAGGGGGGAGACAGAGTATGACGCTGTGAGACCGGATGGGAGGGCGAGAGAGAGGGCGAGCGAGAGAGAGGGCGAGAGAGAGGGCGAGAGAGAGAGAGGGCGAGAGAGAGAGAGAGAGAGAGAGAGAGAGAGAGAGATTAATAAGTGTTGAATAAAGTAAAAGAGTGAGAGATGGCTACAGTCAACAGAGGAGGTGTGAAGATCTATTGATCGGTGATTGATTGATGAGCAAAGCAGAAGGAGCGCCGGGGAGGCAGAGTAAAAGAGGAGATGAGATGCGCGTGGAAATGAATGATTTATTGATTGAAACGGAAAGAGTGACACGGGGAGTGAGGAGAGGGAGAGCGATAAAGTGAGACGGAGAGAGCGCGGTAAAGTGGGATCAAGCTACAGCATAGAGAGAGAGCTGGAACAGAGACTATGTGACGAGCTAAAGAGGTGTGAAGGATGATTGATGGAGGGTGAGCGTTGGGGTAGAAGCGGTGGAAAGGGATGAAGAAGGGCTGAGCTGAGAGGAGTAAAGATGATTGATTAATTAATTGATTGAGTCAAACGAAAGGAGGGCCTGTGAGGGCTGGAGACGGAGAGACCCGTACGGGGAGGAAGGGGGAGAGGAGGGGGTGAGAGGGGGAGGTAACGTGGGGCTAAACAGCCTGCTGTAGCAGAGGGTGAGAGACGGAGAGAGACGGAGAGGTAGAAAGAGAGAGAGAGTTTAAGGCAATAAAAAGTGGTTCACTGATGAATAACAGGGGAGAGAATCAAGACGATAGCACCCTCGTCTTCGTCACCTCCGCATCCTCCTACCGCTCTTCTTCCTCCTAGTCTTCCTCTCCATCTTCCCCGTCTTCCTCATCCTTCCTCTTCTTCCTCCTCTTCTTCCACTTCCCCTGCCTCCCCCTTTTCCTCTTCTACTTACTCCTCCTCCCCAACCTTTTTCCTCGTCTTCCTCATCTTCCTCTCCCACTGCTTCCTCCTCCTCCTCCTCCTCATCTTCCTCTCTTACTGCTTCCTCCTCCTCCTCCTCCTCTTCCTCCTCCACCAACAGCAGTCATCACTAATGAAGAGGAATGAGGCGTGTTCTGCTGCCCAGTCAACCTTCTACTGACCACACACACACACACACACACACACACACACACACACACACACACACACACACACACACACACACACACACACACACACACACTCCAGGCTACAGCCCGGCCCGCCCAGGAGACCCGCTACGGTTTCCCGCCGCTCTGCAGAACATACGGCGGTTGTTGTGTCGGTGTGATCCCGCCCTGCAGCTCGCCGCTAACCGGAGCTCATTACGCGAGCGCCGGTGTTTAGCTCCCGACCCGGCGCTTAGCCCCCACCCCGGCGCTCGGAGGACTTCAGAGGAGGCCGGCGAGAGGCGGGGTCTGCGGCCGCGGCCGCCGGTACGGCCCGCGGGCAGCGGGTGATGAGCTCGAACGCAACGCTGTAATGCGGCGCCGCACGCAGAAGGCGTACGGTGTGTGTGTGTGTGTGTGTGTGTGTGTGTGTGTGTGTGTGTGTGTGTGTGTGTGTGTGTGTGTGTGTGTGTGTGTGTGTGTGTGTGTGTGTGTGTGTGTGTGTGTGTGTGTGTGTGTGTGTGTGTGTGTGTGTGTATTCAAATCAGAGCGTTGAGCGAGCAGCCTTTGATCCTCGCGCCCCCCCCCCCCCCCCTCGGCTGTAAACACGGCCTCCTCAGTGGGGGGGGGAACCAACGCGCGGAGCAGGTCTGATCTCTTCTGTTGTTGCGCTCTCTGGTTCTGCGTGTTCGGGCCTCATTATCTCCTCTGTGGACGGAGCCCAGACCCCTCCCCCCCCCCCCCCCCCCCCCCATCTACGGAGGGAAGGGTGGGGGGAATGCGGGGGTCTCCGCCCGTGCCACGACTGGGGCTTTGATCAGAGACCTCCCCGGAGAGGAGCGGCGTGTTTGCTTCCTTCAGCTCGGGGTTTGACTCGTACGCCTGTCATCTTCAGCTCGGGGTTTGACTCCCAGGCCTGTCATCCCTGCCCCGTCGGCCGCTCCCCCCTGTTTTTACTCATTATGGGATGTTTTAGACCCGGAGACCGCGGGCCCACTGGGGGATTATTCTACATGAGCTGAAAACAATCAGATTTAAGCGAGCGAGCGAGCCGCAGCTCTTTGAGGGCAGCGTTTATATGTTTTATGATGTCTATGTAACCACATTATAATGGTGTTTACATCCACCAGGGACTGGGCCCTCCCACGTGGATCTGGCTGGAACACTGGCTCTCTTGTAGTGGAGAACTTCTGAGAGCAGAGGGGAGACCTCGTGAACACACAGACGTGTCAACTTTCCACAAACATGCTGCTGTAGTTTATAACTCCATGTGAATTCCATCACGATGCAAATGTATTATTTTAGTGTGTGTGTGTGGGCAGTGTGTGTGTGTGTGTAGGGGCAGTGTGTACATGTGTGTGTAGTGGCTGTGTGTGTAGTGGCTGTGTGTGTGTGTGTGTGTGAGTGTGTGTGTGTGTGTGTGTGTGTGTGTGTGTGTGTGTGTGTGTGTGTGTGTGTGTGTGTGTGTGTGTGTGTGTGTGTGTGTGTGTGTGTGTGTGTGTGTGTGTGTGTGTGTGTGTGTGAGTAGTACAAAAGGGCACGGGCCCCCCCTGATGCGCTCCAACGTTAGCCGAACGGTCGATGCTGTGGCCTTCAGAGCTGAACAGGAGCAGCAGGAACATTGTTTCCAGCGTTGGGAGAGTTGACTCTCTTTTGTGCCAATGTGTTTCTGTATGTGTGCGAGAGCTGCTCTGGAAATTAAACAAAAAAAAAGTGGTGTGCGGTATTCCAACCACAGGTAAAGCTGTGCTCATTGATCCCCGGCCACTAGGGGGCGGAGTTGGGCCTCTGAATCAGACAGCGCCCGCAGAGCCCTCTCCACTCCACGCTCTCTGCACTACGCAGACCTCAGTGAGACCCATCACAGCCTGGAGCGAGACTAGAGGGCCTGCTCCATACCCACACCGCTTCAGACCGCCTTCTGAGGCTTTAAAAACGGGTGACTGTAGTCACACAGAATACTACACAGCCAGACAGACAGACAGACAGAGTGACAGAGAGACAGACAGAGAGACGGACACAAACACCCACTCTGAGTACCAGGGTAACCCAGGACCATCCAAAGTGTCGTAGGGCTGTTACCACGGTAACGGAGACACCTGCCACCCATCAACACAAGACGGGCGACCTCTGGTCCCTCACGTTGGGGTTGTTTCCCGCCCCTTTTCGTTGCTCTGTCGTGTTTCAGTTTGGTCTGTTGTTCTGCGTCTGCCCTGCCTCTGATTATTTTGGCTCTTCTCTCTCTCACTGTCTGGCTCTCTGTCGTTGTCCCACTCTCTGTTCTGTGGTTTGTGTTTCACTCTGCTTCCTCTCTCTCTCTCTCTCTCTCCCTCTTTTTCTCTCTCTCCCCCCTATTCTCTCTCCTTTTGAAAACTAACATGGATGGAGACAGACTCCCTTCCGGATGACTGTGTGTGTGTGTGTGTGTGTGTGTGTGTGTCTGTGTGTGAGAGTGTGTGTTCCACCAGGGCACCATGTCACCAGGTAAAGAGAGAGAGAGGGCGAGGGAGGGAGGAGGTTTGTGTTGCCTTAAGGGGGGAGCATCGAAGGAGGACTTTAGATTTGAGCTGAGAGGACAAGGACAGATATTAGGAGGAGAGGGAGAAGGGAAGAGAGGGAGGAGCAAAGAAAGGGAGAGCGAGCAGGAAGGAGAGGAAAATGAGGAATGAGGAAGAGAGAGAGAGCGAGGGGAGGAGAGGAGATGGCGAGAGGGGAGGAGAGGAAGAAAGGGAGAGAAGGGAGAAGAGGGAGGAGAAAGGAATGAGGGGGAATAAGGAGGGAGGAGGGAGGAATAAGGGGAGGGGAGGGTAGGGAGTCTTGGCTGTGAAGATGAAGAGGGATCCGATCAGGCAGGAGTATTGATTACTGGCTCTGAGGTTCTAATGAGTCCTGTATCCCACCTGGAACAACCCCAGACACACACACTCACACCCCCACACGTACACACACACACACACACACACACACACACACACACACGTACAAGCACACAATCACTCACACACATACACCTACACATACAAACACACACACACACATACACACACACACACACACACACACACACACACACACACACACTCCCTCCCCGTGTCCACAGAGTGCCTCAGCCTGCTGCGTGTCTGTGATGTTCTCCACATGGGTCATAACGCCATGAGGTCAGGGCAGCGGGGGTGGACCGGGCTCAAACACGCTGGCCCCTGCACACAGCCCGCCGTCTCCCAGCCCTGCCATTGGCCGGTGCTCCTCGGGTTATTGATCCAGATGTGGCCCTGCTGGCTGAGCCCAGCGGGGGGGGGGGGGGTCAGCCTACCCACGGTCTCTGTGGAGGACGCCGCGGGTCCTGTGTTCTGTCGGGCATGTGGAGACATCTGCCTCTAGAGACGGGAGGAGTCCTTCATCACGGGGAGAGAGCTCCGGTTGGATGATAGGCCAACCTCGCGAAGTGAATCGCATTAATTAGTAATTAGAAGAAATACGATCGACGGTCAACGAATGCTGTCGTCGAGGATTGAAGCTGGGATGCTTTGATCTCGACGCGGCCGCTAGACACGCCCCCCACGCTGTCTGTGGAGCTCCTCCGTCCGTCCGTTACCATGGCAGCCCCTCCCCAGCTTCTAGGAGGAGTTCTAGAGAAACACGATGGAAGGTTCTCTGAGAGGACACTCTGAACGTCTTCGAGGTCATCTCCCAGCTGCCGAGCCACCGTCGGGCTCAGCGTCCGACAGTGGCCGTCCGCCCTCCGTTGGGTCGTTGCTCCACTGGTTCTGAGGGAGTGGGGACCAGTGGCTGAGTGGCTGAGCTCCCAGTCCATCCTCCAGATCAGAGACGCAGTGATGACCCAGAGGGTCTCTCGGTCGGACGGACGGACGGACGGACGGGGAGCTGTCTGGGACTGCGGTGAGGGCATCTTCCCGGGTTCACCCTTTCAGAGCTCAGATTGCCTGTGTGATGGGAAATGGATTTCTTGTTAGATTGCGCGTTCCTCGTTTGGTGGGGGGGGGGGGGGGGGATAAGCTGCAGACGAGGTGTCCCCCCGAGCCGGCTCTTATCAGGGGCCTCACCGGGGGGCCCTCCCCCTCTAGATTGGAGGGCTGGGCCCTCCAGGCTTAGCCGTTGTCGTGGTGGGAGAGGAGATTGCCTCAAAGTACGGAAACCACTTATGGTGTCGGCTGTGGTGTCAGAACACCCAGGTGGGAGGTAGGGGGGTAGGGGGGTGGGCCCACGGCTCTGGGGGTCTAGCCACAGCCAGCAGGGGGTGTCGACGCAGTGGGAACCCATCCAGGTCTGGGGAGGTGGACCAGGTCTGGGGGGGAGGTGGACCAGGTCTGGGGGGAGGTGGACCAGGTCTGGGGGGGAGGTGGACCAGGTCTGGGGGGAGGTGGTCCAGGCCTCTCTGCAGGCCGGTGACACTCAAAAGGTGTTTCAAAAAGTTTCAAAAGCCATACCATCCTAGCAGGAGAGCTTTGATATCAATGGAGTTTGTCCACCACTAAATTCCACTGCTTCAGATTCAAAGAGGCATTTCGGGATGATTAGATAACTCAGCGTTCTGAGTCATGCTGAGCAGATACATGCCGGGGGGGGAGGGGGCGGGGGGGGGGGCATCAAGGTAACCAGAGACAGTGGGAGTCCACTTAATAGTTGGTCGTGGTTTACTTTTATTTGTAAAGCCAAATAACAAAATGTGTGTGTTGTGGTGATTTAATTCCGGGGCTTTGAGCAGAACGGAGGTGGACGGTGTCAGCTTAGGCCCAGTCTGGGTGGATCAGCGGGGTGTAATAGGGCTCCAGAGCTCCAGAGAGCCTGGAGTCTCCATCTGTGGGATAATCACAGCCATTACCCGGCCTGACCTTTCACTGGGCCAGGGAATACTGGAGCACTGCCTGACACTCATCCATTCATTCATTCATTCATTCATTCTCGCACGCCACACTCACTCGTTCACTCACACTGCTGCACACACGCACACACGCACACACGCACGCGCGCACGCACACACACACACACACACACACACACACACACACACACACACACACACACACACTCGCATCGATGGACAGACACAAGTAAACACATACACAGACACACACATACACATAGATACGCACGCACGCACACACACACACACACAGACACACACATACACATAGATACGCACGCACACACACACACACACACATACACACACACACAGATACGCACACACACTCTGATACACACACTGACCAGTCCGGAGCCTCTGAAAGGTCAGTGTGTGTGAGAGGTGGGGCCGTGACGTCCTGTCATCACTCGACCAAAAGCTTATTCTCTCTCTCTCTCTCTTTCTCCCCCTCTAACCTCAGAACCTGATGGTGAATCATGGATGAAGAGGACGACGACGATGAAGAAGGGGGGGTGGAGGACGATGAAGAGGAGAGGGTGGAGGAGGGGGCGGGGGAGGATGAGGAGGAAGGGGTGGGGGAGGAGGAAGGAAGGGATGGAGAGGATTGAGTTAATGGAGGAGGAGGAGAGGAGAGGAGGAGGAGGAGGAGGATGGGGAGCAAAGGGAGAGGGTGATGGGGAGGAACACAGAGGAGGACCCCCTGGTGTTGATTGGACGAGGATGGCTCCCCATCCGGGCCCCTTGGGGCCAGCACTTTGATTTTCTGCTTGGCGGAGCCTTGGCTAGTAGCCTGGGCTGGTAGCCTGGGCTGGTAGCCTGGGCTAGGAGCCTGGCCTAGGAGCCTGGGCTGGTAGCCTGGGCTAGGAGCCTGGGCTAGTAGCCTGGGCTAGGAGCCTGGGCTAGGAGCCTGGACTAGTAGCCTGGGCTAGGAGCCTGGGCTAGGAGCCTGGGCTAGGAGCCTGGGCTAGGAGCCTGGGCTAGTAGCCTGGGCTAGGAGTTAGGACACTGCTTTGGTATTTTCTGTCGTTTATTTAGCACCTTAGGTTCTACTATGCTTTTATTCATTGAATTCGCTTTTTAATGAGTTTTATTATAAAAGTTGCACTACTATTGTATGCTATGAAGATATATCCGCAAAGTTGTTTTATATATGCACTGCAAAGGAAACCGCTGCAACTTTACTCGTCGAGCATCGAGTAGAACGTTTTCCGAGCCGACATTTGACCTACTTTCTTTCAATGCAACTTATTTTTTTCGTAAAACATATCCTAGTTTGAAGCACAGCTGCTCGAGTCAGAACTAAAGTATTTGTTGATTTTTGCGTTAAAAAGAATGACTTGAATTGAGTTTGAATTCCGTTTTGAGTGTGTGAGGAGATGACGTGAGGTCTAGGAGGGCCCTGTCTCCCCAAGGACTGAGGAGACCTTCAGGGTAAGGAGGTCGCTGGGTCAGGCTACCAGCCCACCCAGTAGACCCAGTAGACCCAGTAAACCCATCACCAGACCTGCTGGTGAAGAGGGGCCCTTTAAGAGGATTTAATGTATTTTGCAACATGGAAAAATAGAATATTTATTTGATGTTTTTAGCCCTCCCATTCCAGATAAAAGTCGTCCTAAAAGCCAGACTACCACGTTCTCAAGTCCGGTCCCTGACAACAGAGTCTCTGTTCTGGGTTCATATGTTTTATAACCTGCTGGTTCGAGTGTTGAACACACACATTTGATTTAATCTTGCTACACTTTCATTGCTTTAAGTCGACTGCAGTTTTAGGATGTAACCACTTCCTGCTTGCACTCAGGTACATCCTGCCGTCTCACTCTGAATCATTGGGAGTTGTGGTGTTGCATCATGGGAGATGTAGTGTTGGATGTGATTGTAATAAATCGACCTGAACGCTGTGAGGCTGTGCGGCTCGTTTCCTTCCTGCTTCTGTCGTTGACCGGTCCGACGCCGCCGCAAGGCTCTGAGGACCCGGCTGAGGCCACCCCCCCGCGCCCGGCTGTGGGCGTCGCCCGTTTCAGACGTCGAGTGGCGGCGGCGGCGGCGGCGAGGAGAGCAGAGGAAGAGAGCTGCAGCGGTGTCCTATGAGGAGGACGGTGATGTGTCCTACACACACACACATCCACGTGCACACACACGTACGTGTGCACACGCACACATGTGCACACACATAAGTTCACACACGTACGTGCCCAGACCCATGAAAACACACACACACGCACAAGTGCACGCACCCATGGCCACACGTGCACACACAAACGTACACAGTCCCACGGCCACAGACCCATGGGCACACGTACACGTGCACACACCTACGGCAACACACGCCCTCTGGTGTGCACACCCACATGCACACACCCACGGCCACACACACACCCAGTTGTGCGCACACACCCACGTGCACATGCCCACGTGCACGTGAGGCGGCCAGTCTTGATAAAGGAGCGACACGGGGGCGGCGAGGTTGCGTTCCTGCAGATGTTGCTACGGTAACCGGCGGCGCTGGTGAATGCAGCTGGAATCTCGACAGGTTAGAGAGAGTGGGGGGGGGGGGGGGAGACAGAGAGAGAGGGTGAGTGTGGGGGGGGGGGGGGGGGGGAGAGAAGGGGGGAGACGGAGAGAGAGGAGGGGGGGAGATGCAGAGACGAGGGAAGAGGACAGAGGGAAAGGGGGGGAGATGGAGGGGAGAGGGTGAGTGGGGGGGAGACGGGGGAAGAGGACAGAGAAGAGGGGAGATGGAGATTGGGAGGGGGGGAGAAAGAGAGGGGGAGGAGAGACGGACATAAAGAGAGAAAATGACAGCAGAAGATGATGCTGCCTGCATTCAAATACACCCTTCCATGTCCCCCCTCCCCCCTCCTGTTCATCTCATGTCATTCCCAATTACAGCAGAAACACCGGGGGCGGGGCGGGGGGGGGGGGGGGGGCAGGAGAGAGAGAGAGAGAGAGAGGTAAAGAGAGAGAGAGGTAGAGGTTGTGTTGTAACTCCCACGCTTGTTCTTTTTAGAAGGGCAGTGAGGAGCATCTACTCATCTATAGCGTGTGTGAGTCTGTGCGTGTGACTGTGTTCAAATCCCCAATGCGTGCGCGTATTTGCGTGTTTCTCCGGAGAAACACCAAAGTCTGAGTGAAACACAGTTGATGTTTTTGTGTGAAACAAATTTTATTTATTCAAGAGTCAAGAAATTCAACGAGGTTATTGGTCACATCGCCGCGCGTAAGCGGGTGTGACAGACAGACTAGACCACATGCTCGT